>NW_011889156.1:344626-347631 GCF_000151845.1 Pteropus vampyrus
CTGAACAGGGAATGAGTTGCTCAAAGTGACCCGGGCAGGACCAGACCGGACTCCTGGTCGCCACGGTCCTGCCTAAGGACCCTAGAAATAAGACACCCAAACTTATATGAGTCCCTTTGAGGAGCGATGGAAAGGACGGGGTGGGGAGACAGGTAACAGGAGGGTGAGAAAGGCCCCAAGGCCCAGCGGTGACGTGAGCAAAGCGAGGGCGGCCTCGGGCAACGGCCTCGGGCAACACCCTCGGGCAACGGCCTCGGGCAACGGCCTCGTGTCCCCGTGGTCAGAAGCCAGGTGGAAGCTGGCGCCTCCCTCGCTTGGCCCCCATGGTTTCGCTGCAGTGACCACCGTGTGACCCGCTTGGGGGAGCGGTACGGGCAAACGGCACCGCGCACACGACGCCCTCAGTGCCAGGGCGCAGGCGGGCACCTTCCGCCTGCGGGCACATGCTGCCCGCGCACAGGGGGGCACAGGGCATTCGCCACGTCCGAGATGGCAGGGACAGAGGGGAGCCGAGAAACCCCACGACCCCCGGCGGCCCCGACCCGTGCTTCTCAGGGCGCGGCCGGCTCCCCCCGGCCCTCCTGCTCCCGAGCGTGCGCACACGGCTCGCTGCACTTAACGAGGGCGCTTCCGCTCGCTTCTCTGCCCGCCGTCGCCCTTCCCCGAGCATCGGCTTCACGCGAACCTGCCGTGCGGGATCCAAGGACCGAGCCCCGGACTCTTGCGCACGCAGACACCTCACAGCCCGTAAGGGGAATGTCTGTCTGTGATCTTGCTTGTGGCGGCCATGTCACACACGTACCATGTCACACACGTACCAAAACTCAACTGCATGTCTGTCACACTCAATAAAGTTGTAAAAAAAGAACTTATTAAAGGGGACGAATGCTTCCTTCTGTCCTGAAGCTTTATCCTTCACGAAGGCCTTTGGCGACATGTAGCTCAGAGGCGGCCAGTCTATCGCGACCAGAAGCCTGTAACACTGACTTCAACTCGAGTGTGGACAGCGCTGGGGCTGGCAGATTCTAACCGGTTTCTGTCTGTCTCCATCTGGTCCCCGTCCCCCGTAGTACAAACGCCCTGAGAGGTCCCTTCCTGGAAGGGTCGGTGGCTCTCGGGCACACCGATGGGCCTCTGCCTGACGCTGACTCGCCGAGCACTTGTCGCATGTCCTCCAAGCTGCTCTGCCAGCGTGGCAGCCACCGCCGCGCCAGGCTGATGAGGCCCTGACGTGGGCGGCGTGATCGAGGGACGAGCGATTTCACTGTAATTTAAATTTAAAAACTGATACTCGATTTGTTTTTTAAGTATGTTTCAAATAACTTGGGTATGTGAACCCACTTTTGCAACTGTAAGTTTTATGAAATCTAAACACAGCCAAGTATTTTGGATGAAAAATTAACACGTAAGCTGATCTGCTGTAAGTGTAAAATGCACCCTGAATTTTGAAGACTTAATGTGAAAACTAATGTGAACTATCTAATAATTTTTAACATTTATCGAACGTTGAACTGATATTTTAGAGATATTAAGTTAAAACAATAAAATGATTTTGCCTGTTTTGAAAACATTTTTTAATATGGCTACTAGAAAATTCAAAACTAAACGTCTCCCCGGACAGCTGCTGTGGGCCATCTGGCCCGCCCAAAGCTCCCTGCACAGCTTGTCGTCCTCCAGCTGTCCGGTCCCCCCGTCCCCGCTCCTGGTGATCACATCCCCAAATCTGGCCGAAGCCTCAGCTCACAGCCACATCTCCACAAATCTGTGCTCTCCGCCCAGGAGCACAAAGGCCACCACGTCACCGTACGCTGCTGACCCACTCCCGTGTGCCCTGAGCACACTCGCCGGCGGCGCCTGCGGCCACAGCGTTCACCCCAAGAGAGCTCGCGGATCGCAGTCCTAACCTCCCCCAAAAGTCTGCCCCCCGTCACCCAGGCCTCTCGGGGAATGACATCAGCGCAGGCCTGACGCGGCTGGGCCAGCTCGTGTAAACAGAAGACAGACGCCCAATGATCCGACAGACCGGATGACGCAGGGGACGGCCGTCGCCGGTTTCTGTGGTGACCTTACGGCCCTGAACTGTTGTGACGAGAAGGAGGTGACAGCGTCGTCGACGCTGCGTGACGAAACCGTGATCGAAGCAGACGACAGGGTGGGAGGGAGACCGAGGAGCCGCGTGTGCTCGTGGGTCACACGCACGTGCGGGAGCAGCGGGCGCGGGGACCGCACGCTCGCTTCGCGTCCGGCCGAGCGCAAAGGGCACACGTTCCGGTACGAGAAACTCCTTCGCCACCTTCTACACGTCAGGGCGCGGAGTCCCGCCGTCCTGTTCCAGACCGAGCATCCTGAGCACCCGATCGGCCGTGGGGACTTGGGACAGACGTCGGCTGAAAGGAGGCGGGGGAAGCCCCGCGGCCGGGCCCGGCGTCTCCGCGCTCTGCGGACGTCACACCTCCTTGAGCTTCCGCTCGGGCACAACGCCGACGCCAGACGCCAGGGAAACAGCCTAACCGGGCCCTGCTAAGCTGCCCGCACAGCGACACGGACGGCGAGTCCCGCAGAGAGACGCGGCGTGTCGTGTGCAACGTGACGTTCCGCCTGGTGTTGTTCCCGCTCCAAGATCTACTGCACGAAAAAGTCACTAACGCCGATCGTCACGTTCCTGCTGCATCAGGGTCAGAGACGAGCCTGTTTGCGACGAACTCTGAGGACGGCCTTTCTATTTTGCCTTCACACTCAAAACCAGTCAGACTCGCTTCGGCCTCAAAGCGCGGGTTTCTGTAGATTAAGTTAACGCGGGCAGCGAGCTGTGCTTTTCTTCTAAGGGAACCGGGTTAAATCGGCGGGAGAAAACTCACGAAATAGTGCACGACAATGTCCGGAACCGGAAGATGGGTGAAGCCAGCTTACAAGGTCAGAAAGGCGCCGGCACAGTGAATGAACAAAGGTCTGAATCGAGGGAGGTCCTGTGGGATTCAGACCCGTGGGCGACAGAGGCCCGTGGG
>NW_011889156.1:347681-352978 GCF_000151845.1 Pteropus vampyrus
GAGAAGGAGGTGACAGCGTCGTCGACGCTGCGTGACGAAACCGTGATCGAAGCGGACGACAGGGTGGGAGGGAGACCGAGGAGCCGCGTGTGCTCGTGGGTCACACGCACGTGCGGGAGCAGCGGGCGCGGGGACCGCACGCTCGCTTCGCGTCCGGCCGAGCGCAAAGGGCACACGTTCCGGTACGAGAAACTCCTTCGCCACCTTCTACACGTCAGGGCGCGGAGTCCCGCCGTCCTGTTCCAGACCGAGCATCCTGAGCACCCGATTGGCCGTGGGGACTTGGGACAGACGGCGGCTGAAAGGAGGCGGGGGAAGCCCCGCGGCCGGGCCCGGCGTCTCCGCGCTCTGCGGACGTCACACCTCCTCGAGCTTCCGCTCGGGCACGACGCCGACGCCAGACGCCAGGGAAACAGCCTAACCGGGCCCTGCTAAGCTGCCCGCACAGCGACACGGACGGCGAGTCCCGCAGAGAGACGCGGCGTGTCGTGTGCAACGTGACGTTCCGCCTGGTGCTGTTCCCGCTCCAAGATCTACTGCACGAAAAAGTCACTAACGCCGATCGTCACGTTCCTGCTGCATCAGGGTCAGAGACGAGCCTGTTTGCGACGAACTCTGAGGACGGCCTTTCTATTTTGCCTTCACACTCAAAACCAGTCAGACTCGCTTCGGCCTCAAAGCGCGGGTTTCTGTAGATTGAGTTAACGCGGGCAGCGAGCTGTGCTTTTCTTCTAAGGGAACCGGGTTAAATCGGCGGGAGAAAACTCACGAAATAGTGCACGACAATGTCCGGAACCGGAAGATGGGTGAAGCCAGCTTACAAGGTCAGAAAGGCGCCGGCACAGTGAATGAACAAAGGTCTGAATCGAGGGAGGTCCTGTGGGATTCAGACCCGTGGGCGACAGAGGCCCGTGGGCGACAGAGGCCCGTGGGTGACAGGCTTGTGGGACACAGAGGCCCGTGGGTGACAGAGGCCCGTGGGTGACAGAGGCCCATGGGCGACAGAGGCCCGTGGGTGACAGAGGCCCATGGGACACAGAGGCCCATGGGTGACAGGCTCGTGGGACACAGAGGCCCGTGGGACACAGAGGTCCATGGGTGACAGAGGCCCATGGGACACAGAGGCCCGTGGGTGACAGAGGCCTGTGGGACACAGAGGCCCGTGGGACACAGAGGCCCATGGGTGACAGAGGCCCGCAGGACACAGAGGCCCGTGGCTTCTGGGGCGGGGGCTGGAGAGGCGGCGAGGGGACAGGCCCCACGCAGAGGACCAGGACACAGATGGCTCTGTTCTCAACAGTGCTGGACGGAAGCTACTTCTCAGCTGACAAACCGATAGCGCTTAGAGCCAGGGACAGAGAGAGGGTGGGAATAAAAAACAACGTCCGGCTTTTTGGCTCGAGAGGCCAAGGGACACAGGCACTGCCCGTGGAGAGCAGAGGGGAACGGGCTGGGAAAACCACGGAAAGGGGGGCGTCCGTTCGCAGCGGAGAACTGGTGGGGTGAACGGTTATTCACAGCTTAACGCGCCACCCCCCCAAAGCAAAACTCACCTCCCTCCTCTGGGCAAGTTTAAATTGTTCTGGATTTACTGACAGTGATACCTAAATTATGGGCCAAATTTAGTAAGTCCAGATTTGTGCTGAATTGCAGCAGCATTATTATTATTATTATTATTATTATTATTATTACTATTATCGCTAAAACGCCATGGCTCTGAAGTTTTTACTCATGCACTTGCACTGTCTCCAGGGGTTTTTGTACTTAACTTTCTACCACGTCGCCTGCAATTACGGATTCACCCATCTGGCCGCCCACCCGCTTAGCCATCATAAAGGCAGACGGGAGAGTAAACGTCCAGACATCGAGAAACCTACTTGTCTTCTACCCTAACGGATGCTCGAAGCCAGTTGCTGGATGTCAGGTGACCGCAGCCATCTCGAAGGCGGCAGCCGGAGGCACAGTGCAGAGCGGGGAGCTTACCATGCGGCCAGGGCTAAGGGCCCCGGAGTTACGTTCTCAGTGGAAGGGATGTGAACCCTGAACCTCGTGGACCGAATGGCACCTTCCCCTGCTGGTGCCCGTTTGGTTTTCGAGTTTATTAAGTTTGGTTTAAAAGAAAGAGTAAACAAAGGGTGACAGATGGCTGCGTTGTGTGCTGTATTAGATTTATGCTCAGGGTCTGTAGTCTTTAATACGATGCTGTAATTCAGCTCAAATCTTGGAAGAAAGACGCTTTGCAAATGCATCATCATGACTAATATCTGAGAGAGTGCTGACAAGAACTTGTGTGATGCCCGAGGGGGATGAGGATGAAGGTTGTTTCATTGCCAGCCTCTTGCACGGTCGTATGTGAATGATCATGCAACTCTGAGAGCTGGCACTCTTTTGCCCGAATAAAAATCAGCTACTCTCAAAAGAACGGCTTTATTTTAAAATCAAAATTAATTTTGTTATTGTGATTTTTTACAGCTCTTACAAACTGGATGTTTGCTTTCTGACTTCTGACCCAGACGTCATATAAATACTACTAACTGTAACATATCACCCCCGATCAAGCCTAGGTCTGCTTCGTTCATGTGAACGGTTCCGTGAAGGGTGCATGTAGAAACCCGTTTTCAGGGAACTGGGAAGAGGTGTAAAGTATGGATTACAAATCAGCCCACGGACGCCCTTGTGCCTGCAGCTCACACCAGACACCAGACACCAGACGCACATCCACAGACCCCGCTCGTCACCACTCCTGTAACCCGCCGCCGGTGGCTGCAGCGCAGGGCGCCAGGCAACATGTCCCGGCGCCCCGGGAGTGTCAGAGCCGCTGCTGCTGAGCAGTGGCACCGGCAGATCCTCGTCGCCCACGGGTCAGGCCCGACCGAAACCCACACTGACCCAGGAAGACCCAGTGGGAAACGCCGCTGCCCCCAAAGTGAGCTCCTCATCGTGTGTAGATGACACATTTTCATTTTCGAAGCGAAGCCTTAAGCCATTTGCTTTCCTGTGTTCGAACGAATTCGGTTCTTGAGAAAAACGCCCTTGGCTTCCTCGACGTCCCAGATCGAGTCGGCGGATGCGAACAGCAGCCCTAGCTTCTGGCACGTTCTTCGGTTTGCCTGCCAGAGGGAGACACTCGGAGAGATAAGGCTGTGGGAGCACCTGCGTGGGAGGCGTCGACTTCCTCCCCACACAGTACCAACGAGCGCGATGAAAACTTGGCTTCAGGGTTAAAAATAAATAAAATTTCCAATACCGCTCGTCTAACCAGAACCTTTTGAGTCTAATCTCCCTTAACAGTCGTCATCCTCGAAGGCAAAGCAGGTGGAGGCCGAGAAGGTCACAGAAAATGAGCTGCTTAAGAATGAAACGCTGTGGAACTGCAGGAGCGGCCAGCGGCCAGCGGCCGGGCCCGAGGGCGCCGCTTCGCTCTGGGCGATGGCCCTGCCCGCCATCCTTCTGGACTCGGCGCCCAGGACCCCCGGGATGGCTCGTTCCTGCACGGGCCGCCCGTCACATGCACGCTCTGCGGTCCGCCCTGCCCCCTGCCGCCCGAGGCGGGGTTTCCCACCGGTGGGGGGTCCCAGTCCACAGCCGCCACCACTCCCAGCTTCCAGCATGGCCGGCCCAGAGGTGGCGTCCACTCTGGGCTGCAGCTGACGGGCCGAGCCGCTGCCTGATGAGAAGCCTGCGCGCTGCACCCTCCGCTCCAAGGCCGCTCGCCTCTGCCCCAGGGCGCTTGGCTGGTCTCCACGCTCCTCCGCCCTGAGATTCCTCAGAACGTCTGAGGCAGGACGGAGGACAGCTCCCGGGAATGGCAGGACGTTCAGACGGTGGGAAAGGTGGCTCGGCTTGCCCAGAACAGGCTCACTCTGGAACAGGACCTGACTCTGAGCCCAGTGCCCTTTCCAAGACACTCGGCCACCTCCTTGGAATACCATCAAAGGACAGTCCACGTGGCCCACGCACGCCACATTTTCTACTAGGGGCTAAAGACTCTTCGGAAACGAAGGCCGATGGGCCCCCTCGAATGAAGGACCTGCTTCCTTTGCACGACAAACTCTGGAGGGGACCCCTGCAGAGCCCCACGGGCTGAGGCAATCACTGGCATTTTAACCATTTCAGTGTCTGCTATGCTAATAGCGTGCTAATAGCTAGAGACGCTTTCTGAATCATCCAACAAGGTGACAGGGGTAATTGATGCTCATACGCTTGAATCACAAAATCTTTCTGTTGCATAAAAAATCAAAAGCTTCCAACAGCGACACGGTATGATTTACTGCAAAGGTTGGGGCAGTGTATCCGCGAAATAGGTACTATGTGAAACATTAATTCACTTTTCTATAAATTTTCTTGATTTACAGAAATAGAGACACCTAGACAACAGACAAAAAAGAGACAGCAGACCATAAATCCACCTGACCGAGCCCTGTGAGCGAGGACTTCAGTGAAAAGGTGTGTGTGACATGAAACAGGAGGTGAGCCACCTGGATGGAGTCGGTCATCCGCTTCCAACCCCTTCCCCGTCAGCAGACACGGGTGGCCCGTGTCGGCCCCCTGCACATCTGGCACCCAGACCACACTTGACCCACAACAGAGGCTCAGAAAATTCTTCGTGAGGCCAAACACTCGCTTTTTTTCCTTAGAAAGCTCGAGACCACGAATACCTTTTTACTGCATCGTACACGTCACAGGTAGACACGGAAGATGCTCAGCAGCTGATGCCTGACTTTTGACGACAGTATCTCCATCGGGAAGACGCCCATGGCACAGTGTGAGCCGTCAGGCGGGGACAGGTATCTGCCTACCCACCAGACAGCTCGTGCTTTCCCGTCACCCCCTGCCTTCCGGTCTCCGCGTCGGTGACATGACAACATTCCAAACCGCAAAATGGCCTGGACGCTAAGATATGGATGATTAATTTCAGAGGGTGAGAGTGTTTTCCGCACCGAGAGACTCACTGTCGGGCTCCACGTTGTGGCTAGTTTGAGAAAAACACTCTGACACCGCGGAGCACGCACGGCGAGCACGGCTCTTCGGGACGCCACGCGGACAGACGCGAAGGAGCCACGAGCGGCAAGGTCGGGGCGGCCCTGCCCGGGTGAGGAGCCCCAGCGCCGGCCCGGTTTCCGGCACAGGCCCGTTAAGAGTGAGGGAGGAAATGCGAGGCGGCCCGCCTAACGTTCGCGGTAATCCGACCTCGGGAACGAAACGCTGCCTGGGAGGAACTCGGAACGGCGGGCAAGCCGCAGCCACGCTGAGGGCCTTACGCTCGGTATTTTTCTCAGGGCCCCTAAGACGACACC
>NW_011889156.1:353973-359955 GCF_000151845.1 Pteropus vampyrus
CGCACACGCAGACACACGCGTCCATGCAAATGAATGTTCTCTTCTGCCCTCCCCTGACCAGCACCAAGAGCCAGTTTGAGAGGCAGACGGGCAAGTTCACGGCACGGAGCCGGTTCAGCCAGAGGCCAGGCTAATTCTGCTAGAGGACGGATGTGCTAAGCAATGATTCACTTAAAAGGTCTGTGTTTTAATTTTTCGCATGAGTTGAGGGCTACCCGCTTCCCCTTTAAGGTTTTCTTCCACGGTTTCTTAAAAGATCTAACAGCGAAGAAGGCTCAACTCGCTCAGCGCGCGGATGGACTTTGAAATGAGCGTGCACGCAGGGGACACGGCCAGCCGCGTCGGCACCGCTGTGAGGAGCCGGGTGGGTGTGAGAGCCACCGGGGATCACTTCGTAAACCACAGCAAAGTCTCACCGGTGGACCGTATACCTGGAACCACTAATCATAACAGAAAAGACCGTTCCCACTGGCAACTTCTCCTTAGGACCAGAGCAGGCACTATGACCAGGGCACCCGGAGAGTCGCAGGCAGAACACGGATCCCAAACGGACAAAAATACGCACTTAAACATTGACAGATTCAAATTCACAGAAAACTGGAGGGCTGAATTGAAAGAATTTTCAGTGACACATGCTACGCTTCAAACCTCCACGACCCGGAGAAACGGGTGACAGGCACGCCAAGCTGCAGGCTTGCTAGCAGGCCAACGGCCACGTCTGATTCTGGCTAACGTTAAAATACACGAAACCGTCCTTCCGGATTAACGGAGGGAAAAACCTGTGCCTTCAGGGAATGACATTAAGGTGACTGCCAGGACACACGGGCAAAATCTCCAAACACCTCCACGGCTTCACAAGAGAATGTGCATTTAAAACAAAGAAAGAATTAATTATGCGCAGATCAAGGCGGTTTTTTACCCAACATGTCCTTGAGTAAAATAATAAGTCAAAACTTTCAAACGCTATATTTTATTTACGTGTTTTAGCTTAAAAAAAATTCGGTATTTCTTAGGAAATTCTATTCTTTTAAATCATGAGTTTTAAATACCAGACGTAACGATGACTAACGGTTTTGTTCACCAGATTTCTTAGAAGCTTCACGGATGCCAAAGCTAACACAGCAGAGCGATGCTACCGGACGGGAGAGCGTGGTACCACGCTGTCCCGTTCCGTGGTCGGAACCACCTCCCAGGCAGATGAAAGGACCGGGTTCTCGCCATGAGACTTACCAATCTCTAACTCTACCGCAGGAAGAAAGAAATCTTACTGTACGAAAAATTTCTAATGGCTGGCTTAAAATTTATTTTAAAAGACCTTCATTTACACAATAGTTTAGCTTCAAAGGTCTAGAGGATTTGCTCCCTATGATTTCCAAGTCTCGTTTTGAGTAAAAAGTGTCTTTGACTTCTCTGCACTCACGCCACTATATGCAGCTCGTGGGGCTCTTAGGGAGCAAGTGGATTTAAGGGGACAGAATCTGGAAGGGCAACAAGGGCACCTTGGCTATTTCCCGTGACACGCGGCTGCTGTCTCAGGCCTTTCGGCTCTTTAAACCTGGACCGTGAACCTACAGGAGAGAGTCGGGGCCACAGGAAGGCGGCAGGGAGCAAGGAGGCGACAACTCCCGGGAACCGACGTCCAGCGCCGCTGCTGTGCCCGCCGCAGACAGGTCGCAGGTCAGGGACGAGCTGTGCGCCTGGCAGCCGCTGCCACGTGGCTGACCAAATCTTAATTAAGTAATTAAAGTGAAAATGCGTCTCCTCAGTCGCACTAACTGCATTTCAAGCGTGCGTCACAGCTGCCTCGCGGCTCCGGTCGCGGGCAGCACAGACGGGGGAGCCGCCAACGCGGAAAGGGGCACTGCACAGGCGGTGTGAGAGGCTGAGGGGGGCAGCCGGGGACGCGGGGACATCCTCGGGCAGCACGGAAATCAGCTCCGAACCAGGCACAGCGATCTTGCTATCTTATCGAAAAATTCAAACGAGTATCTTAAAGTTTATTAACTAACGTGTGTGGGGTGCTGATTCTGAAGGCGCTAAGTGCTTTACGTACGTCACCTACTTAATCCTCCTTAAGGACAGCGGGAGGTAGGTGGTGGTGTGACCCCCAGCTGCCGCTAGCGAGTGAGGCTCAGAGCACATGGGCCCCCAGACCGCACGGGCTCACTTCGGCCCAAGGCTGGGCTGCGGCTGCGGGCGGGAGCTCCTTGGGACGGAGGAGAGCCTGTCCCAGCCTCACCGGCCACACGCCCTGCAGCACGCGGCGGCCACGGTCGGGCAGCGGCTCGTTCCTAACTACATTCTCCCTCCTATTGGCCCAAAGTCTCCTACTGCTGAGCGCAAACCTTTTCTGTGAACCGCGGAGCCGTGGAACTTCCTGACGCCCTTCCCGGCCCTGCTCTTGACCCTGCCCTTGACCCTGCCCTTGACCCTGCCCCCTGCTCCACCCCCAACCCCGCCCCTGTCCGTGTTTCTCACGCGGCTTCTCAGAATGTCCCAAACCAGGTCAGCCAGCAGGGCACAGCTGCGGGCCCGCATTCCTTCAGACACATGGATGCTCGTCTTTTAAATGTCCCGTCGGCCACCACTGGCTTTGGTGTGGGACGGCGGCTGGCGCCACACAGAAGGGAACCGAGCTTGCGGAAGGCCGGGGTGTGACAGAGACACTACCCTTCGGACAGGAGTCCCGTGGGGCCAGGTGAGCCGAGCAGCTGCCCTTCCCCGCAGCGTGACACGTGCTTGTACTCGGCCACGCTGTGTGCTCCGGTGGCCAGTGTCCCACTAAACTGCTTAGGAAATCACGAGTTACCACGTGTCATACACTAAGAACCTTCCAGAGCTCTTTTTAAATTGCTCTGACAGTAACGCCCAAACGACGTGGGTTGGACGCCCTTGGCTGCCCTTCCCGAGGACCCCGCAGGACAGGTGACAGGTGAAACGGCGCCCGCCACGGAGGCCAAGGAGGAGCGAGCATGCCCAGGGCCCACCGCGCCTTACCTCCGGGGTGAGCCGTCGTCGTGGGGCTGGATGATGACCACCTTGACGGTCACGGACGTCCGGAGCAAGTCGATCATCTGCTCGTGGGTCAGCGTGGCCACGGCCACTTTGCAGATCTCCACGAGGCGGCTGCCCTGGCGAAGGCCGGCCTTCCAGGCAAAGCCGAAAG
Organism: Pteropus vampyrus; assembly: GCF_000151845.1. NCBI lineage: Eukaryota > Metazoa > Chordata > Mammalia > Chiroptera > Pteropodidae > Pteropus > Pteropus vampyrus. Next base: position 357,140 of record NW_011889156.1, read on the forward strand.
GCTCCACGTCGGCCACGATGCCCTCGAAATTCACGTGGAAGCCCAGCTGGCCCAGCCCGTTCCTCCGCAGTGTGACTTCCACCGTCTCGCAGCCCCTCGTCACGATCTGGGGGGACAGGAGGCGGTCAGCAGCACACACGCAGGCCTCCGTGTCCCTGCCCTTCCCTCCACCGCCCCGGTGACAAGGACACGTCGATCCAGAGTCTGCTGTAATAGCCCACAGCATCAGACGCACAGGAAATAACAGGAGTGAGACAAGGCTTCGCTCCTCAAAGACCGATGCGTTTTTCTTAGAAGCCGTGGCCCGCAGCTGGGGAGCTTCAGGCCGGTTCCGACCATTCCATCTCGTCTGTACGTCAACTGACTCGATTCGGAAGCATGTCAGTCCCACGGTCCCAGACGGGCCGCAGCCACGGAGAGATGGCGACGGCGTGTCCGAAACCATCGGAAGTCCCGCCCGTCAAGCATTAAAACCTATCAGACAACCTCGCCAACCTCAAAATGGCCCAAAGCACTTCCCAGGTGGCACTTAGCGACCTGCCCCCAGGCCGGGCGGCAGCGGGGTCAGGACGGCGGGGAGCGCGTAACTGCTCTCTGTGAACGGAACTACTAAAAACTGTTGAAAAAGCTCTTTTGCGACGTGTACAACCTGAATAAAGTTTCCCATCACTTTTCCAGTTTGCTTCCACGAAGCTCCCAGCCACAGACACACGATCGGGCCCTGCCTTCTCTGCAGCCTCGTGCCACATCCAGGGAGTCCCGCACCCGCGTCCCAGACGGAAGCGAAGCACAAACTTTCCCAGACTCCTCCACGTTCTGTCCCTTCTGCTGCTTCCTCCAGCTGCCTGAAGACCCCCCTACTTTTGTATTTTGCTCTTTCTTGCTTCTTAACATTGGCCAAGGCTGAAGGATCCTGTTCTCCATTTATCTGGAGTTCCTCACATTCTCACGTGGACTCGGCCCCCTCCCCATGTGCCCAGGGCTGGCCGCATCGCTGGGGAAGCCGGGTACAAAGTGAAAACACAGGGCCCATCACCAGAGGCCACTCAGAATCCGAGACAGACACAGCGGAGCACGCGGCCAGGCACGGGCCCCTCCGACAGTGGGTCCTGTGACCACGCAGGCTGCACACCCGGGAAGCTGGCCTGCTGCCCCTCGGGGCGGAAGCTCTCGCCCTTCCTGTGTCTTCACTGGCATGACCGACCCCTTTCAGCCACCGCCCGCCACCGCGGGCTGCACCCTGAGCTCCGCCAAGCGGCGCGCCCACCAGCTCCAGCCGACCGGTCGCTCCACGGCTCCCGCCCTGCGCCACCCGGATGTTCCCGGCCCTCAACGTCTCCAGCTGCGAGTCACCCACGACACAGAACACAGCTCCTCAAATCCATTCCAGCCATCGGGCACCTCCGTCATGCCGAGGAAAGTGACAGGACGGGGTCCACGGGCAGCGGACGTGTGAGAGCCCGTGAGCGTGAGTTTCGGTGGCGGCGACGTGGCATCTGTGCCGTGTTCTCAGCACGGGTCACAGTGGCCCAGCGGCTCTCCTAGAAGGACTCTATGCATCAGCCCTGGAAGCGCTGAGCCCTCACAGTCCCCAGATGACGCCATTCTGCAGACGCACAGACTAGTCAGACACCCGGTCACCCCGCCCTGCGTGCACGCAGCCAGCAGCGCCGCTGAGCGCGCCGAGGCCCCTTCCCGCCAGCGCGTCCGTGAGCAGTGGCATGACGCCGCCAGGGCCAGCGGGCTCGGACCTGACCGCAAGCCTCCCACACGTGTTTTGAGGTTTCTATTTGGTGGGAGGAAAGAAGCAGGAAATGGGTACGATTTCTCCTTTTATCATGACCCATAGTTAATGGAATCATTTCTAACTAATGAAATATACATCCCTTGGGGAAGATTTACACGTGAGAAATTCTTTTGTCAAAGCGTGTTTTGTTCTTATATTTGATTTATTCCTGTAACTATTGTATACACTCAAACTAAAACTTACATTTTCCTTTGTTGAAACTAGAAGCAGAAATACAACCGTTAAACATCAATTAGGGGTTTAGTACTAGAGATAAAATTAGAAAATATCTTTATGACTTTTTGTGCACGTGTCTCACTTAACGGGTGATTCTAGTGAAACCTCCTCAAGAACTGCCTCTTCTGTGGCCGGAAGATTAATAACACATTACATCCTGCGGATGAAACAAACATGCATGCTGTACGAACACGCAGAGCTCGAGCTGCAAGGGACGCGCTCGTCCACCACCCAGCGGCAGTCTGTGCCCGCCGAGCCCCCCCGGAAGGTGCCGACCTGCATTCCCTGCAGACGGCCATGACCTCTAGCCAACTCTCTTGTTCTTCCTTCAAATACTATAAAAACACATCCCGCGTTCCCCCTGGAAAGTTGGCCTCACTTTTCCCTCCCCGTCGATTTGTAACGGCCGCTTCCCCAGCACTGGTGAGCTCAGCAGTGACACAGCTCTGCGTCCACACGCAACAGCCCCTTGCTCCCCAGGCGACGCCTCTGGAGCGGGGGCCGCAGTGTGCCTGGGGCCGCAGACCGGGGTGGCGGGACGCACGCAGCCGCACTTACTCCCAGGCGCTGGACGATCTCCCTGACATCTTCGGCACAGCTGTCCGCCGAGGACAGGAGGATGCACTCGCCCCTCTCGTAGAACACCTTGATGCTCGTCAGCCCGGAGGTCCACCCGATGACGTCCCTGCAGGAACAGTTAAAGACCACGTTCTTGGCGTCCTTTTCGACCAGCATGATGAACTCGTTGGAGATCCCCAGCAGACACTGGATGTCGGCCGACTGGCTGAAGTCG
>NW_011889156.1:360550-362588 GCF_000151845.1 Pteropus vampyrus
TAAACATCAATTAGGGGTTTAGTACTAGAGATAAAATTAGAAAATATCTTTATGACTTTTTGTGCACGTGTCTCACTTAACGGGTGATTCTAGTGAAACCTCCTCAAGAACCGCCTCTTCTGTGGCCGGAAGATTAACAACACATTACATCCCGCGGATGAAACAAACACGCATGCTGTACGAACACGCAGAGCTCGAGCTGCAAGGGACGCGCTCGTCCACCACCCAACAGCAGTCTGTGCCCGCCGAGCCCCCCCGGAAGGTGCCGACCTGCAGTCCCTGCAGACGGCCATGACCTCTAGCCAACTCTCTTGTTCTTCCTTCCAATACTATAAAAACACATCCCGCGTTCCCCCTGGAAAGTTGGCCTCACTTTTCCCTCCCCGTCGATTTGTAACGGCCGCTTCCCCAGCACTGGTGAGCTCAGCAGTGACACAGCTCTGCGTCCGCACGCAACAGCCCCTTGCTCCCCAGGCGCCGAGACCCTGGTGACGCCTCTGGAGCGGGGGCCGCAGTGTGCCTGGGGCCGCAGACCGGGGTGGCGGGACACACGCAGCCGCACTTACTCCCAGGCGCTGGACGATCTCCCTGACGTCTTCGGCACAGCTGTCCGCCGAGGACAGGAGGACGCACTCGCCCCTCTCGTAGAACACCTTGATGCTCGTCAGCCCGGAGGTCCACCCGATGACGTCCCTGCAGGAACAGTTAAAGACCACGTTCTTGGCGTCCTTTTCGACCAGCATGATGAACTCGTTGGAGATCCCCAGCAGACACTGGATGTCGGCCGACTGGCTGAAGTCGCGTGCCAGCACGGGCCACGTGACCGCCCCCGCGCTGAACAGGTGGGCGTCACTCCGCGGCCTGACCTTCTCTTTCCTCTTCGCGCCCAGCGTAATGAAGCTGAACTTGGCAGAGGCGTCCACCGTGGCGGTCGTGACGAAGTTCTCCGCCAGATCTTTCAGATACTCTTGCCGGGTCCGAGTGGCCATGGCCCGGAACTTCTCCGATTTGTGGGCTGCGTTTTCTGCATTGATTACTTTGGCTAAAAGGAAGTCCCGAAACACCGCCGACTTCGGAAAAGTTACGCCTTTGGGAATCGGTGGACCAAACGGTGGCACATCTTTTGATCTAGAAACTCCAACGCTGAGGGAGAAAAAAGAAACAAGATGAGCTGTGACACGGCAATATTTACCTTCAGAAATCTGCACGCCCCCCACTCTCCCCTTAGCCGTCGACTCAGCAGCCTCCTGTCACCTGACTTCTGGACGCCGGGTTTTCGTTTGCTTGTTTGTATTTAAGGAAAACGTCTCACACTTAGTGGGTGCTGGGGGTGTTAGGGGCTGAGTCGTGTCTCTCAAAATTTGTACGTTGCGGCCCTAAGCCCAGCAGCTGGGAAAGTGACTGTGTTTGGAGACACGGTCTTCGGAGTGATGATTATGTCAAAATGAGGACATCAGCGTGGCCCAAATCCAGTCTGACTAGGGTCCTTATAACAGGGGATCCGGATGCACGGAGACCCCAGGGGCGCACTGCACAGAGGAAGGGACACGTGAGGACACAGGGAGACGGCGGCCACCTGCAAGCCGAGGACAGAGGCCGCAGGAAAGCCCAAACCTGCCGACACCTCCATCCTGGGTTCCAGACTGTGGGGAATAAATGTCTCTTCTTTCAACCCCCGTGTGCGGTGCTTTGTCACGGCCACCAAGCGAAGGCGGGAGGGCAGTGGGTCCACGGCCGAGCGGATACAGAGTTTCAGACGGCGCCCGCTGGACCTCCAGCTCTGTAGCTGGTGACACTTCTGACAGAAGTGAGCTTAGCCCCGGTGGCTGGCTGGGATTCCGCTGGTACCAGACACGTGACCGTATCTGCAGCGTCAGGACTTCTAAGTGTCTCTTTCTCGAGGAAATACTCACTCGGTCGCATTTTGAAAATCTAAACAAAGGTTTTCTGGGAGTAGTTTCAAGAGATTCCAGGGATCGAAAGACTCAGACGCACAGTGACAGTAACAAACGTATCGAGACCAACGATGTTCGGATAA
>NW_011889156.1:362638-368200 GCF_000151845.1 Pteropus vampyrus
ACGTCTCACACTTAGTGGGTGCTGGGGGTGTTAGGGGCTGAGTCGTGTCTCTCAAAATTTGTACGTTGCGGCCCTAAGCCCAGCAGCTGGGAAAGTGACTGTGTTTGGAGACACGGTCTTCGGAGTGATGATTATGTCAAAATGAGGACATGAGCGTGGCCCAAATCCAGTCTGACTAGGGTCCTTATAACAGGGGATCCGGATGCACGGAGACCCCAGGGGCGCACTGCACAGAGGAAGGGACACGTGAGGACACAGGGAGATGGTGGCCACCTGCAAGCTGAGGACAGAGGCCGCAGGAAAGCCCAAACCTGCCGACACCTCCATCCTGGGTTCCAGACTGTGGGGAATAAATGTCTGTTCTTTCAACCCCTGTGTGCGGTGCTTTGTTACGGCCACCAAGCGAAGGCGGGAGGGCAGTGGGTCCACGGCCGAGCGGATACAGAGTTTCAGACGGCGCCCGCTGGACCTCCAGCTCTGTAGCTGGTGACACTTCTGACAGAAGTGAGCTTAGCCCCGGTGGCTGGCTGGGATTCCGCTGGGACCAGACACGTGACCGTATCTGCAGCGTCAGGACTTCTAAGTGTCTCTTTCTCGAGGAAATACTCACTCGGTCGCATTTTGAAAATCTAAACAAAGGTTTTCTGGGAGTAGTTTCAAGAGATTCCAGGGATCGAAAGACTCAGACGCACAGTGACAGTAACAAACGTATCGAGACCAACGATGTTCGGATAAAAGCAACTGTAACGAGTTAATTAACAAATCAACAAGCAGAACACGAGCGAGCGAGTGAGCGAGTCCACGGCAGCCACGCCGGGCGGCTGCTCCGGACCGAGGCTGGGCACTGGCGCCACATCTGCCCAGGCCCATCTCGTCCGTGTCGGGACAGGAGGCGCGCGAGGCGTCGTGTTCGTCACTGCACAAAACCCCGAGAGAGCTGAATGAGGCATGAAGACGTGTCTGAACCTGTTCTGACGGGCGTGACTTCCTCCTCTGGCATGTGGCTGGTTAGACCAAAACGACCACAGTCCCCAACGTCTCCCGCAGCTGAGCTCATCACTTCCGGGGCGAGCGGCAAGGTGACGACTGCGGGGGGCCCGGTGGGCACGGGGCGGGGAGAAGGGCCGCCTCCCGTCAGGACAGGACACCGAGCTCGCCTGCGCCTCCGGGGTGCAGAGACCAAAGGGTGCTGTGCGGGACTTGACTCAAGTCCTAGAGGAAGGGCCTAAGAACCTTCCAGACAGAGGAGGAATCGCTGTGTCCTCGTGGGCTAAGGCCCGGGTGCCATCCCATAGCTGCCCGTCTGGACTATGGTTGATCTGGCCGCCCCTGCTGCCCCTCAGCCCTGACCCAGCTCACGGCCTCTCTGCGCACCGAAGCCGGCCTCCCAGCGCTGGTGACCAGGCTGTGACCACTTCTTCCAACGCCGAGTGTGACGCGTGGTGACCAGGCCGTGACCGCGTCTCCGGACCTGGCTTGCACGTCCAGGGATGAGCGCAGACTCCCGGGGCCTTCCGCCCACAGGATACTGAGGAGGCCCGAGGCACAGTTCCCCTCCCGCACGCAGCTGTGCCTCCCAAGCCTGCATGCACGCAAGCCGAAGCGTCGGGGAGCCTTCTACTCCAACGTGCTCCCTTTTTACCCCAAATAAGATCTGTATCTATATCAAAACTGGTTTCAAAAACATCCCTCCCTAGTAATTAAAACCAGAGAACCTGAAATAAAAATAGATTTTTTTGTGCTAATCAACCCTCTAGTGATTTAAGCGTAAACTGAAGATAGTAATTTTTATTTGACCTAAAAAAAAAAGCAACTAATCAAATCGAATACGATACAGCCCTAGGCTTACGTTTCCAATTCCCGAGGTTCCCGGGAAGGTTCATTTAAGATTATCCTTCAAATTACCACTGGTCGGGTGAGGTCTCAGAAGAGTGAGTCGATTTACCGTGCGTGGACCGACAGCATCTGTCTCAGCCTGACGTTTATACAGAACAGGCATTACGCTCTTTTTGACGTGGTTCTGTGAGATAGTTCTGGGCATTCAGGCCCCTGGTCTTTAACTCGGGCGTGTGTCAGAGTCACAATGGGAGGAAGCCCAGGAAGCCCAGGTGGAGCCCAGGCCTGCCGTGTCACGTCGCCCGACGGGGCAGAGGCTGGCTACGTCCGGCAAGCCGACCAGGGCAGCGTTCGGGCTAAGACGCCGGCTCCCAGACTGCTCTTTCGGGACGCGCTGGGCATGTGGCGGGGGCGTCAGCTGCCGCATCTGACACATGGACTTGTTTCTCTGCCTTCGGGGGAGGCCCTGCAGTGTGCACGGGTACCTCTCACACCGTCTCACACCCACACTCGTGTGCCCCGCCTCGGCCCTGTCGGCAGAAAACTTAACGTGGCAACGACCACGTTAAGATGATCGAGATACACTATGACGCGTGCCGAGGCCTCGAACGGGCGTTCTGCACGATTCCTGCTATTTGTTCTTCGTAAGTACACACTGAGGTCGGTGCTATTACCCTCGTGTTTAAGAGGAGGAATCAAAGCCTCTGAAAAATAAAATCATTCACGCACAGCACCGCGCTGGGCCGGGGCTGGGCGCCGCCTCCCACCGCCTGACCTCCCGAGGCAGCTATTCCCTGAGAAAGAGCTGCTCTCTCTTGGGAGTCGAGATGGACAGCGGGCCTGTCAGGCGCAGTCTCGGGCGTCCGAGGCGCACGGATGGCCTCCTGGAACGACCGGAGCGCGCGTCAAGTGCTTATTCCGGCCGCCCGGCCGCGCTGAGCCTTGCCAAGCGTTTGGATGAGAAGCAGTTTTAGCGCCGCAGAAATTACTTCTGCTGAAGAACAGCCACGCGGTCCACGTCCGAGGCTGTAACCATTAAATTATGGCTCTGGCAAGGGCCGGAGAAGGTTTTTAAGGGGAAAATAGAAGAAAAGTATCATTTGTGATTTTTGAATGGCTAGGTATTTCGCTTTTCCAAAAAAGGGAAGAAGGCAATTATTTCTTACAGAAAGTACCTGGGTGAAGACAGTGGGAAGTATAATTAGAAAAAGAGGGACGATTATGGGGTTAGAGACGAGAACTGGAAAACCGAACTGTTCGGGACAAACACCTTTAGCCCGGGAGGGCGAGCGCCTGGGGCCGACGCCTCACCTGTAACACACGTTCTCAGTGCAGGGGCCGTGCGCCCTGACGACGACGAAGACGTGCTGGAAGTGGGACCGGATGCTCCGGGGGGTGAAGGGGCGCGCCCCGGGCTCCTGGAAGACGATGGTCACGATGTCGTTCCCGATGTGCCGCTTCCGCAGGAGCTGCGGTTAGGGAAGGGAGACACAGGTGTGGTTACAGGCGGGGCCACGACGCGGACCCGCGCAGTCCCCCCGTCCCCGAGTCTACAGAAGCTGCTGGGGAACGCAGGCTCTTCTCTGAGGCTGGTGCCCCTGGGCGTGGCACAGGACGAGCCAGCAGGCGGCCTCCGGGGGCCCTGGGAAGAGAGCCTAAATGCCTAGGGTCACCTCCCGCCTCCTCTTCATCTGCCCACCCGAAAGCGACAGCACATCAGGGCTCAAAGTGCGTTCCGGGACTTCGCAGTTCAAGCTCTGAAACTTGAAGGGACACAGAGTCCGGGAGAGGGTGCCACGCGCCGAGAAGGCCCGCACCGCTGGCCGTGGGCCCTGCGCTCCCGCAGAAACGGGCCTCTCCACGGCGGAAATAGTAAGGCTGTTATTTTGGTGGCCAACCCATTCAAGGTAATTCACTGAAATTTGGTATTTTAAATGCAATTCAGAAACACAGAATTCCGTCGGACTAACAGCTGGAAAACGTGACAGTACGTAATCTTATAAATTCCCAACGTGGCGGGCAGTAGCATTTTAACAATACCTTTACTTCCCCGTTCCTTCTGCCCAGAGTGCCCCCGACACCCCAGTTTCTCCTGGATGACGCAGGCTTTGCCTAGATACCGCCTCGCAGAACAGACGGCCCCGGGCAGGCGCAGGCTGGCGCCCCGCCCGCACGCCCGGGGCTAGGTCCATTCCGCAGGCGGCGCTGTCCTCAAACTGGTTCGCTTCTCCTGCATCGGGCGTGGCCTTCGTGTGGGCAGGGCATGTGTCTCAGTGACTTTGATGTTGTAGTTTCTAACGACCTGCCCGGGACATATCGGCCACCCAATACGCATGCGCTACATGGACAGAAATAGATCACAGCTACATAACGCTGTGCAACGAAATCGTGACCACCTCTGAATACAGCCGATAAATCCACACCCGGGGCGCTCGGTGCGTCTACGCGCGCACAGACGCTCGCAGAGGGTGCGATGTGGAGTTTTGACACAATCGTCCTGGGATGAGGGGGTGATATCACTGCGGGAATGGAATAACTCGGGCGGTGAACCTCTCTGTACAAGCAATAACCAAGACGAGAAGCTTGCTTTTAAAGTTATTTGGCACCTACTGGAACACACTTTCCTGGCAAGCGCACTAGGTCCGACTGTTAAAACCTTTTAAATCCAGATGCAAAAAGGACTTCATTGTCAGGCCCCTGACTTGTGATTTAGCACAATAAAAGGCCTGGGAAAATGGGAACGAGTTGGCTTTTCCTAGCTGAACTGCTGATTCATATGTTGGAAATTCCTATGTAACGCCCTCTGGTTAGAGTCATAAACACATGAAAATCATCTTCCCGTCAGTGAAGTTTTGAAACCTATGTGAACATATATTAATACAAACCCCATGAGTCATCTGCAGTTTTAAAAACGTTTGCTAGATATTTAAGTAAAGTGTGTCACTTCAGATGCAAGTAAAAAATCGGGAACGAACTAGGTCCTCTTCGCTGCATTATTATTTACTCACTGCAGTGGTCACAGGTGTGAACCACGATAAACAGCCATGCACAGAAAGGAAAACAAACAGAGATTAGTGCCCAAGACTAATGTCAACAGACAGGCAGAAAATCGGCCTGGGCTACGATATTCTTCCCTTATTTTCCCAATAACTGAAATCCCTGATTCCTCTGCACTGTAAGAGGACAGGAAACATTCGGGAACAAAAGAAAAAATCCCTAAAATGCCTAACATCGCGTTCGACGCATTTGGTGGACACGGAACACAACCGCTTCCACCGTACTTGACTCACCACCCCTGAAACGCAGGAATTCTCGGATTGAGGCCACGGTGGCCACTTGCGGGCCCTGCGGCCACCCGCGTGGACTGGCCGGCCGGGGCTCCGCTACCGTGGCCACTGGGGCAGCAGGCTGGGCAGCTCTGCCCGGCGCCCCCTTTCTCCGGAGGGGAGATGGGCCACATCTACGGGAACTCGCCCGGGACCGCGAAAGCACACGTTAAAGGCCACTTGGAGGCTCGTCGCCCTGACGACAGGTCAACCCGCACGCGCTTCCTGAGCAGATCCTTTCGCTTTGTGAACGGGGCCCAAATGTGTGACAAAGTCCGGTTAGTTGAACCACGCTCACAAAATGCACTTTGTAGAAGAAATAAAGTGTAGGGGGGAGGGGAGCAAGGAGATTCATTTCTAAGAAGAGAAAAAGCAAAAGCTCTTTGTAGGAGAAAAAAAT
>NW_011889156.1:369110-372949 GCF_000151845.1 Pteropus vampyrus
CACGGAACACAACCGCTTCCACCGTACTTGACTCACCACCCCTGAAACGCAGGAATTCTCGGATTGAGGCCACGGTGGCCACTTGCGGGCCCTGCAGCCACCCGCGTGGACTGGGCCAGCGGGGGCTCCACTACCGTGGCCACTGGGGCAGCAGGCTGGGCAGCTCTGCCCGGCGCCCCCTTTCTCCGGAGGGGGATGGGCCACATCTACGGGAACTCGCCCGGGACCGCGAAAGCACACATTAAAGGCCACTTGGAGGCTCGTTGCCCTGACGACAGGTCAACCCGCACGCGCTTCCTGAGCAGATCCTTTCGCTTTGTGAACGGGGCCCGAATGCGTGACAAAGTCCGGTTAGTTGAACCACGGTCACGAAATGCACTTTGTAGAAGAAATAAAGTGTAGGGGGGAGGGGAGCAAGGAGATTCATTTCTAAGAAGAGAAAAAGCAAAAGCTCTTTGTAGGAGAAAAAAATAAGAAAAATTAACACCTCGTCCGTTAACGGGATGCTTGGATTTGAGTGGGGACTGAAGAAACAAACTAACTTCTGGAAAGTTAACAGAAACGCCGTTCACCGTTTGCTAAGACCTCATCAAACGTTACGTAACCTAAGCAATTTCTGTGACTTCTATTTAAAGGAAAGCCTTTTCTTGAGCAGTTAGCTGTGTTTTTCCGAGTGGTCAGTGAAAGCATGGACGATCAGTGGACGTGGGAGGGGAAAGGGTGCGGGCCGTAAGCGAACGCAGCCCAGCAACCCGGAGCGGGGCCCTGGTCGGCGCCACCTGGCGCCACGGGCTCTGCCATCGAGGGGGACAGCGAGGGCAAACGGGCAGAGACGAGCTCTCGTTATGACGAGGAACGTGGAATGTGCTTCTTCGCCATCTCCGCGGCAAAGGGCAGCGATCCACAGACACGACAGGCTCTGGGTTTGTTCTCAACTCCTCGGACAGACGTCAGGGCGTCACAGGACCAGCTGCAACGTGGGGCGACGATGGAAAGCGAGTGAAAGCAAGAGGCTGTTGAGCGGCCACGCCCAGGTCCAAACTGCACGAAGGCGAACCAGGCAGATCTACGGGCCTCTGCGCAGTCTGTGTCAAAATATCTTTTCTAAACTTAGCAAGGTAGAAAAGGCAGCCCGCACCTCATTCTGGAGCGGAGGGCGAGCAGCCTGCATGCATGAAAGAGATGTGCCAGAGATGAGGCCACAGGTTTCCACGGGTCAGAGGAGGGAGCAATTAATATGAAACTGGAGAAGACTAAAGCTCCAGAGTTGTTTGTCTTAAGAAGCAAATACATGAAAATTAGCATGATTTCAAAGTCAAAACTGCATCATTTAATGATTACAAATGCTGAAACTCAGAGATGCTCAGAACTGAGCAAAAAATTAAATGCATCCCCATGAAAATTTTTATACAACCAATATAAAATATTTAAAATACCTAATATCAGATACTATCCAAAATGTAAAATATTTTGCCAAAAAACAAGGGTAAATGTACATATTGAGCAAGGCTGAATATTTTGCAAACGGAGAGATAAAATAAACCCAGATGTAAACTTTCGATGAATTAACAAAGCGAGGATAAGAACGAGATCGTGAAGCTACAGAGTTTTTCTTCTGACACAGGGCAACACCGAACCTTATTCTAAGCAGTGAGTTTCATCAACGGGTGTGAGCGTTCATTCCTATTTAGGGCCTGGGAGTAAAGCGCCTCGCGGAAAGCCGAACGAGCATTTCATTCTTCCTGAATGGTCCACACTGCAGGTGAGCCCGGTGCCGTCAGGACCTGCTCACCGGGCACTCACGGAGAGCGGGGAGAAGGGCTCCCAGCCGCTCGGACCTCACGAGCTGCGTCTCCGCCACCTCTGTGGATGGCAGGCCGTCAGGGGCTAAGGCTGCAGCGGCTCGGGGCCTGGCCTGAGCGGCCTGACCGCTTCGGGACCTCACGGCTCCATCCCGCTCCGAGCCCAGCAGCTCTGACTCGTGCATCAAAACCATGCTCACTGCGTATCAGGCCCCGGGCCACCTCTGCCTGCTTCACGTTCTGAGTTTGAAAGGAAGGTTTTTTGGCCAAAGCAAAGTCTGAAGCTGTGTTCAGTCCCGAGAGCACCTGTGACTGCTTCACGAAGACCTGCCCAGTGGGGGGCCGAAGGGGCGCATGGGGGACGACTCCGGGGCCGGGGACCGACTGCCAGACAGGCCCAGAGACCTGGGGGACGCCGGGCTCTGTGAGACATCCCGAGGACCACCCTCCTCTGCCCGGCGAGCGAGCGCTCTGAGGACCTAACGCGACCTGGAATCAGCCTCTAGCCTGATTTATTACAAGAACAGACACAGGAAATTATATCTGATGTGGACGAGTCGCGACCAGTTTGACCATCACAGACAGCATGGTGCTAATTGGCCGACGTGGCAGGCACAATTCCCACGGGGGCGGGTAACTTGGCTAAGTTCCGCGGACTCAAAATGCAGCATGAACCCAGCTGGCCACGTCTGACATCTACAGCCTTGGTATTAGAGTAAGTTGTGGGCCTGGGAGAGGTGGGTGAGGGAGAGAGAAAGAGCTGGAAGAACCCGGAACAAATCTGGCATGTGCACGGCCCCGGGCTGCACGGTGGCGTCATCTATCTATTTTAAGTGCTTTATATGGATTAACTCATCTAATTCTACCTACTACCCAAGGAAGGTTTAATAATTCATTCGACCAGTGTTTACGGACTGCTGACCAAGCTTTGGGGGCCATTTTAGGTGCACAGGGACCTCTCCCTGAAGAAAAGAGACAGAACTCTGTCTTCAGGGATACAGGACACTAAAGCACATAAAACGTGGCGCAAGGTCGCAAAGCTAGCAGCCCGGATCCCAGTCTGGGATGCGTGGCCCCAGAATCCTTGCTAACATCTACGTCCTTCTGCAGAAGCTTTTTGTCAACCCACAAGGAGGAAGCCTCAAAGAAGAACCTAGAACCACAGAACTCGAACACCGAGAGGAAGATGCTGTGTGTCATCTAGTCCAGCATGCTCATGCGTACCACGTCTCCCCACTTCCAAGCCACGGAAGGCACCCCGAACACAGCATTCCCTCCCTGAGCCCGTGTGCTACCCCAGGACCCTGCTCAGCCCAGCACCCTGAGCAGCCACGCTTGGCCATCCAGACCATGTCCTCACTGGAGAATTACCACATTTCTTGAGACTAAGAACCTCACCCAAGGCCACAAGGCAAGTGACTGACTGCTATGAATTCAGATGCAAGTCTCCCGGGTCATCCTCTAAATGCCATCGACCCCCTAGAACTAAATTGTGCCATGGCTGAGTTTGAGATCCTTTCTCACAGCATTTTCTACGAATAAGTCACCTACCCATGTGCGGAAACCCGAGTTCGGGTTGCGGGGTGGCTTTTTGTCATTAGCACGGCTGACCCTGGTTTCCCGAGTCTGCCTAGCACGCAACGCGGGAGCGTGGAAGCCTTTCCAGGTCTTCCAAGGAAAAGCTGCGGTACCGCGTGTGCTCACGCCCTATACAGCCCGAACCCTCCCAAATGACTGGAGTCAGAGCTCGTTAACGCCTCCCCAGGAAAAAGCCCAGCGACTCCTGGCAAGTTCCCCGCGCCTGCCGCCCCGGGGCCTGGCCTGGGCTGTGAGGGTGGCGGGGGGCGGGGGGAGGAGGGGCGCGCACCTGCTGTCTGTTGCTGGGCGTGTGCGGCAGCATGGTGGACACGTGGAACATGAGCTCGTAGTCTTTGTACGTCGTGTAGAGGGAGTGAGTCCCTGTGGAGTCAGCTGCAGACAAAGGTGGACGACAAAAACGAGTCAGCGACGGCAAAACCAGCGACTTAACACTTAGGA
>NW_011889156.1:372999-375003 GCF_000151845.1 Pteropus vampyrus
GAAACCCGAGTTCGGGTTGCGGGGTGGCTTTTTGTCATTAGCATGGCTGACCCTGGTTTCCCGAGTCTGCCTAGCACGCAACGCGGGAGCGTGGAAGCCTTTCCAGGTCTTCCAAGGAAAAGCTGCGGTACCGCGTGTGCTCACGCCCTATACAGCCCGAACCCTCCCAAATGACTGGAGTCAGAGCTCGTTAACGCCTCCCCAGGAAAAAGCCCAGCGACTCCTGGCAAGTTCCCCGCGCCTGCCGCCCCGGGGCCTGGCCTGGGCTGTGAGGGTGGCGGGGGGCGGGGGGAGGAGGGGCGCGCACCTGCTGTCTGTTGCTGGGCGTGTGCGGCAGCATGGTGGACACGTGGAACATGAGCTCGTAGTCTTTGTACGTCGTGTAGAGGGAGTGAGTCCCTGTGGAGTCAGCTGCAGACAAAGGTGGACGACAAAAACGAGTCAGCGACGGCAAAACCAGCGACTTAACACTTAGGATGTCATTGTTACGAAAGGCAAATCAACTAAAAACCCAGCCACTCGACTGTACATAACCAGTGTCCTGGGCTCACCCCTCCCCACCGCTCCAGTGTCCTGGGGTCACCTCACCTCCCGCTCCAGTGTCCTGAGATCACCCCCGCCCTCCAGTGTCCTGGGGTCACCCCTCCCCACCGCTCCAGTGTCCTGGGGTCACCCCACCTCCCGCTCCAGTGTCCTGAGATCACCCTCGCCCTCCAGTGTCCTGGGGTCACCCCTCCCCACCGCTCCAGTGTCCTGGGGTCACCCCTCCTCCCGCTTCCTGTTTCCACCGCCCTAACCCGCGCCTGTGGCTTTCTCCTCCCTCGAGCTTCCCAGCAAGCTCACTAACCCTCCCCCACCCACACACTACATTTTTTTGCCTTCGCACTGCTGACTTAGGTGGCCCACCGGGGGACAAGTGCTCCTGCCATGAGGAGCACAGGTGAGCAGAGAAGGAAAGAAGCTGGAGGGGTGGCTGCTGCAGGTCTGGGCACAATGATTTGAAGGTGTGAGGTAACCGGCGCTTATCCTCGACCCGCCTTTGCGTGTGTGTAGAGTTAATTCTTAGTTAGAACACAGAAAACTGAAACCGGATTGAGTTAATATGGGAATGAGAACAAAACACGTTAAAGAGCTCCCTGAATGATGTAATTAATTTTCTTCTCTTGCCAGAAGGCAATGCGACGATACTGTCACGTGATCAAGACTGGAGAATGAATGTGTAACCTCTTCCTGTACAGTGTGTGCTGACACGTCAAAAAATTCTGACATCTGAACCCTGGTGATCATACTGCAACTCGTCTTCTGAAAAGCGGAATGAGTCTTTGCAAATTCAAAACCCATCTGTATTATCAGTAGACTACCTCAGACTAGAGCATCAGATGCCCAAACTAACATGGTATGAAATGTTTAAACAATGATTTTAGGATACGGTTCTGAACGACCATGCATACAAGCATACAGATGAAGACGCAAAGATAAATATAAATTAAGATGGAAACAGAATTCAGAATTGCCTTTCTCAATCCCTGACCTACATGGAGGTTTATTCTGCTACCTTTTAAACCCCAAGAAACAAAACTATTCGGTATCATCTCAAAACAAAGTTACTCCATTGTATTTGTTGGGTAAACTCTAAAGAGTCATCTTGAGTTAACCTTTCTTTAATCTACAAGTTAAGATTTTAATTATAAATTATTTCTAGTATTTATATCCGACTCAGAAAGTCCTGAAAATCTTCTACAAAAAATGCCATGTACTGTTTTGCACACTCTGAAAAGGTCCTCGGAGGCAACTCCACGAATGCGGGGAGTAGTCACAGTGTTCGCATTCGGTATCGATAAATCGGCCTGCAGACAGAGGGACGCCCGTCTAACAAGCGGTCTACTAACCAGTGCCAAAATTAAGAGATTTTTCACTTTTAACTATTCGTTGATGCGAATTTGTCATTTTCATTCTTCTTAGAACGTAACATTCCGTTTCGTCGTCTTGGCTCAGGCCCCTGAC
>NW_011889156.1:375748-383039 GCF_000151845.1 Pteropus vampyrus
ATTATAAATTATTTCTAGTATTTATATCCGACTTAGAAAGTCCTGAAAATCTTCTACAAAAAATGCCATGTACTGTTTTGCACACTCTGAAAAGGTCCTCGGAGGCAACTCCACGAATGCGGGGAGTCGTCACAGTGTTCACATTCGGTATCGATAAATCGGCCTGCAGACAGTCAGAGGGACGCCCGTCTAACGAGCGGTCTACTAACCAGTGCCAAAATTAAGAGATTTTCACTTTTAACTATTCGTTGATGCGAATTTGTCATTTTCATTCTTCTTAGAACGTAACATTCCGTTTCGTCGTCTTGGCTCAGGCCCCTGACAGTGTCCGTGCTTTGGGAGTGAGCGGGCGCAGGCACGAGGGAAGGGTGACGGCGCCGTCAGCGAGGGACGGACTGGCTGGGAACAGCGCTGAAGGTCAGAGGAGGAAGCGACCCTGGCCAGCACATTCAGTGACCCCCGTCGTGCCTATGATGATTAAGTCGGTAAGGGAATCCTGACGGGTTTTTAATGGCCTAGTCGACAAAACATTACAACGAAAGAAGAAAAATACTTCTAAAAATGTGCTGCAATTCGCCTATCCCAAGGAGTACTAAAAGACGAATTTCTGAAATCGAATGTTCTGAAGCGTTTGGCCTCACACGTCGCCTGGTGATGGAGGTGGTGACGGACGTGCTTGGTCATGAGCTGCTGCACGCGCCGTTGTGGCGGTGTCCAGGCCGGCAGAGGACAGGCCGCCCCCGGCCCGGGGTCCACGCGCACCGAGCAGCCGGCGTCCCCGGCTCCTGCTCCATCGTGCCGTGCACTCGAAAGCTGGAGGGGACATTCCGGGTGCTCTCGCCCAACACTCTGAATTTCCCTCGTGAAGAAAGTGAGATTCGACTGAGGAGCTAAAACTAGAACACGATTCTCCTAAATTTAAGGAGATTTTCCGTCTTTACTTGAGACGGACATCATGTTACTTGACTGTTTTATGAAAGGTCTTTCTTAGAAACCTCTCTTCTTCCAAACGAATGTCTGGGGCCTTTCTGTACATCACAGAACGCCTCGCTCACAACAACGAGCTGAAGACGTGCTCGTCATCCGGAATCGACGCGTCATGGTCTCGTTCTTCTGCTGTCACGTCTTTGAGCTTGGGGACCTAGTGCCACATCTCTAACACAGCAAGGACGCCTCCTGGGTCACAGGAGTTCAACGCTGAGGGCAGTTCTACGCCCAGGCACACGTTTCCGTTCTCTGCGTTGTGGTTTCATAAAACGCACAGGTCAGATGTTCTTAGAACGCATCCTCGGTGCCCGCTCCCGCCGAAGGGGGACGACGGGCGCGCACAGGAGCGACTCCTGCGGGGTGGCCTTCCTGCAGGGCGGCATGCCAGCACCTCTGGGGTGTGCATGAGAAGCGTTTGCCAGAAAAGCAGAAGGAAAACCTGCAAAGGTCTCATTAAACTTGCTTAAAACGTGTGGACACTCACAGCGTGTTCCGAACCACCCTCTGTTGCTACGGATCTGAGGCACGAGCCACGCGCTTTTGACACGACAGCCGAACGGCAGCGCTGGAGTGCGTGGGGGACACGCGGGGCCCGTGGGGACGAGCGCTGTCCCCGGTCCTGCCGTCTGTCCCGTCAGTGCCTCCGGAAGTGATGACAGGTGCACGGAGGCCTGGCCGCCCTGACGTGGGCGAGTGCCAGTGACGGTCCCGTGTTGACTGGACACTGGCCACCTCGCTTCCAACCCTGGCTTGGCCACACTGATGCTCCCACAAGGAAGACCGCCACCTCCCCGTGCCTGCTGGGGGGGCCAGGGGCTCTCCCAGCCTCTGCCACGGGAGAATCCATCCGCTTGTCTCTCGTGAAAACAGCGAGCAATTAGCTGCTTGATGATTAGCGGAATTTTCCGACACACACAAAATTACTCTGCCTGGTATTTCAGATGCTGACAGCAACTACGTAACGGCACAAATACAAAGCTAAAATATTTAGGACCAGAAGCAACGTGATTACCTGAATAAAGACACAAGACAAATTCGCACACCACAGGATGGCATGAAGCTGTGTTTTTAATTGGCCAAGCTGGCATCTTAGAGCTAAAGCAGTGCCACTTAAGGGGACCTGATTAAAGTCCTTGAAGAAGAGGTGCATCAGCCTTTTGACCACCCCTCCGACCCCACAGGTGGCACCGTGAAACCAGAAATGACAAAATACGCCCCAGAGCATGGCACGAGCGAACGTGCCAGTATTTTGTCTTTCAGAACTGGGTGGCGTGCTCGTCCTCGGTACCCGGGGACGAGGGTATGGCAGAAGAGGTCAGGCTAAAGGAAGGAAGAATCACTCAGGTCTACGTGACACGCCTGCCTCTGGAGAACTGAACACGCACGAATGTGAGACTTACTTTTATTGTCCAGCTGAGCTCGGTATTTGCTGAACCCTTTGAGCCGCACTCTCTGGCCCAGGAGATCGAGGAACTCTTCGAAGGCCGGCCCGGCCGTCTCGTTGTTGTACATCTCCTCCTCCGTGCTCTGGCCCGCTCTGCAGTACAGGACCCCGATCTTGTGCTGGAAACTCAGCTGCAACGCAGAGACACGCAGTTACTTGGCGAAGCGGGTCGGACAAGCTTCTCGCAGTAAAATTAAAACAACAGTAACTTAGACTCTGTTCTCGGGAAAGTATGCAGGGCAATTCCCACAAGCAAATGGGCCAGAGAGCAGAGTGAGCAACTGTCACTGTACACCGTGCTGCGCGCACAAAACAATGCAGGAACCCGAAAATACGGCTGGGGAAAGAGCGGACACCCTAAGAAATACGTGCGGTGCGGGCGTGCGGGATTTGCCCGGTTTCTAAAACTGACAGGTAAGTTCGAGCATCTACTCAAAAACACACAACTGTGGAGATGCTTGATTTTATGTCCTCCACATAGTGATGAGCGTTACTTTCCAAGTCAGGAAGGAAAAAGCCCACAGACTTTGAAAGGTTGTCCCTCTCCGGTCCCCAGTGCGTTATTTATTTTTTTTTCCTGTTGTTATTTGAACATCCATGAAATATGAAATACGGAAAACAATTCGAATTAAAGTCTGGTAAGAAAAGAATCCCAATGGACAGAGATACATGTGCATCAACAGAATAATGTTTTGTGTCCATAAAGGCAACTGCCTGGACAATTACACTCACTTCTGCATTTCTGACAACGGGCCGTAAGAGCAGCGGAAGAGTTTCTGCTGTGACCCCCTCCCCCAGTCAGCCCCGCGTCACGCTGGAAGCCACAGGCCGGCCCTCCCACGGCTGGGGACGTGCCGGAGCCATCTTCACAGCTTCCTTCCCATCCCCAAAGAGGAACGACTTCTCACTCACGAAATCAGAGCACTTACTCGCTATCTGCAATCCGAGCCTCGAAACCTGACAGATTATCAGACACCACCGACTCCCTAGAGGCTTCGTTCCACAGTGCCGTTCACTTTTATCATCAAGCTGTAAACCAGCCTTTAATCAAAATTCGCAGCCGACGGTCTCGGTAAAATGAGGCAAAATGACACTCGTTTCCCAGAGCAGCGTGGTGACAAAAGCACCTCGTCCGCACCGTCTAATGACAACAGACAACTCGGGAAAGGCAGGCGACACCTGCTCGGGGAGCGTAAGGGAGGAGCCCCCCGCGCGAGACCGGTCAGAGCCGAGCAGGCGGAGTCCGCCGTGAAACGGTCCCGAACGGGCCCGGCCCGCACTCAGCGCCGTGGGGCCCGAGGAGGCAGCATGGCCTGTTCGCCTCTGCCTGGACGAGCTGCCTGGAACGAAGACCCGCAGCGGGGGGCCCGTGTCCTCTTCCTCGGACCCATCCGACCCAGTTCTGAGGAGGGTCAAGAAAACACGGCCAAGCAGCCGGCCACTGGGAGTAAATGTCCCCGTCGACTCGGCTACCCAGATAAACGAGGTACCACACTTCGAGCAAACGACCAGCGCCTTCAAAAACCACTCCCTATGATAAAACGTGAACGTTACTTCATTACAGACGTTAATCGCTCCTCGTACCACAGAAGACATTTCAGGGTCTTAAAGCCCATGGAGGAAACACTCATGATTTAGCGGTTTTCACCACAGATGTCAACGAGCTCAGTGATTGTCACAATCTGTGTCACTGCTCTAGCGTGGCCTCAAAACAACTGCTTCGCGTTCTGTATCGTGCCGGCTTATTCTTTTGCTGTTGGGACAGGGGCCCAGCCCTCTCCAGTGACGTGGCCGTGGCCTTGAGAAGAGCCTGCCTCGACACCGAGGCATGATGAGCACTGGCACATGACACCACACGGTCCCACGGGCCCCGGAAGCCCACACGTACAGGCGCCCGCTGCTCCCTCTGCCCCGGCCATCATACGCCCCCCTAGGGGCTCACTCTGTCCTGTGCAGCTGTCCCTGTGTGCCCTGCCGCTCACCTCACGGCAGTGCCAGCGCCCCATGCCAAGCCGTCTGGCCTCCTCTGGGGCCGCCCAGCAGCTGGTCCCAGGCCTTCCGGGCACCACGCGCCCGCGGCTAGGGAGGAGGCCCTGAGCAGAGCCATCTGGGCCCAGGGCTGCTGGGGCTGCTGTGGCCTCAGTGACCTGCACAGTTTCTCTCCGTGTCGTGGACTCGGCACTCAGGCCAAACACGGGGCCCCTCGAACGCCGTGGGTTTGGACTGCGGGGCCACCGCTACCGGACAGCGCTGCAGATGTGCCCCTCCTCCCCGAGGCCTTTCTCGACCACGCATTCTGTCCTCTGGCCTCCCTCAGTGTCAGAGTACAGCGTAAACACGCCTGACACCGGAACAACACGGCACTCCACGGTTTGGGTCACCCGTGAGGCTTCCGGTCAGCAGTCAGCTCTCGGTAAAGTTTCTGGGGGGTCAGAAGTTACACGCAGAGCCCCGACTGTGCCCTAACCCCCATGCTGCTCGGGGTCACCTGTACCTAAGACTTGGGGGTCCCCAGGCTCCCCTGCTGACTGCAGTGCTGCCCACTGCACATCCTTCCCTCCCGGCCCCCGGACAGACCGGCCCGTGTCCGGACCCTAACGGGGAGCAGGTGCTGCGCTTCCATCCAGGCAGCCGTCAGGCCCATGGGAATTAGGGGACATGGCCCAAAGAGCCTCCAGAACCCCAGGGGTCTTGTGACAACAGTTGGAGCTCCGGCCCCAGTGAAAACACTGTCACACACGCGCGTACACACACATGCACGCACACACGCTCACATGCGTGCACGCACACGGGCACGCGGCGTGGCACCGCACGGGCCCCACACGCGTCTACCGCTCACAGGCACGCGCCAGCTCCGCCCCCTGGGTCAGTCTGCGGGCCACAAACGGGACTCGGGGGACAACCCTGGTCCCCGGGCCGAATCAACATGGTGGCTGCTGTGCCAAGCGGCTGCAGTTCCGCCAAAGCCGCAATGGAACGAACCATCGGCCAGGAGACACCTCTCCCTCGAGTCTCTTACGCCTCGTGGAGATGGCTGAAATGCCACAGCACCCACGGCCCCTCCTGTGGCACCGCAGAGCAAGCAGCACGCTCGTGACACAAAGCGGAGGGACTCCGGTGCCCAGGTCCTGACACGGCTAGTCCTCCCAGAACGGGTTTTGTCTCCAGACCCCTGAAATCCCTCGCCACTGCACTGACGCTGACCTAACCCGCCCGCTGGGACTTCGGCCAGCCCTGGCCGGGGGCGCCAGGCTGGCACCTGGGCACCTGCGCCGTCCCAGGCTAAGATTGTTCTCGTGTCAGAGCAAAGCCCTTGATGCTCCTTCGCTGAGTGTCGCTATGGCCTGGGGACCGACTAGGTCTTGGCTGCAGGGTTCCAACTACACGCTGTGCACCCCATCTGTGAGCCCGCGGCCTTGAAGCGCTGTTCGCTCATGGGAAGGCTCAACGTGAAAACACAGCACCGACGCCTCGTCAGCCCGAGTCTGCCGTGTTCTTCTGGCTGGGACAAAACCAGACCTCGCTAAAACGACACAAGTCACAGCTCGGGGGCGGGGAGGGTGGATTCTAGTAGACAGGCATTGGGTTTCCTGACTAGCACGCAGGCGTGTTTGGAAAAAACGGGGAGAAAACGCTTCGAGGCTTTAGAAATACACGGCCGTAAGGGGAAGGAGGACGGGCAAACAGGCCGGCACGCGGCACAGACGCGGACGCCCGTCCCGGGCACTGTACGCACCCCTTGCTCGTCCAGCCGCAGCAGCTGCTCGGAGACGCGGGGCGAGCTGGAGGCCTGGCGCAGGCACTGGGTGCTCAGCTCGGGCACGAGGTACTCCAGCACCTCCCTGAGCGGCAGGCCGCGCGCGGTGCCGTGCCTGGCGGTGGACGGTATCGCGTCTTCCAGGATGGCTCCTCTCAGCGTCGTGAGCTGCGGGGGCGGACAGAGCGGGAGACGTCAGCGCACAGCCCTGGGAGAAGCGAGGGGCTCGGTCTCTTTTCTGAGTGGGCGTGGAGACCGAAGTTCAGGGCTTGAACCAGCCAGGCAGGGGCCAAATAATGGGACTGACACCGAAAGGGCAAGGAGGAGCCCGGCAGAGTGCCTGGGGAGGACTCACGGCCACGGCTCTGGGAAGTGACAGCAGGGCCAGGAGCCCACGAGGCCAGGCGGCGTGGGACGCTCCCCGCACACTCCTCCCTGCTCCTCCCAGCTCTGGGCTCCTCTGCGCCCCCTCCCTTGGTCACACCCCCTCCTCTTCTTCTGTCTGACTTAACCGTGCTGACACTTCCTGAAGCTGAATGGGGACACCCGGTGACCCCCACGGGCAGGTCTGAGAACGCTGCCCCTGATTTCCGCCTCGCGATTTGTGGTACGTCCTCAAAGACGTCATGAACGCAGGGACGCCACTGTGACACGTGCCTCAGCTCTAAAGTGACGAGAGCGGAAACCCCAGCACCCCGAGTCGGGAGGCCGGGTTCTGGTCCCGCCTCCCACTCCTGGGAGCTGTCAGAGTAACAGCCAAGGGCCTGGGCCCGCGTCCGCACGGCGCCCTGGGCCTCACTGGCCGGCAGAACGCCCTGCGGTGTGGGGCGCCCTCTGCCTGCTCTGGTTCCCATGGGAGCCACAAGCCACATGTGGCCGTCGACCATCTGACCTGTGACGAGCATGACTGAGGAACTATGTTTATAATTTTATGTCAATGCTTT
This sequence comes from Pteropus vampyrus, assembly GCF_000151845.1. NCBI lineage: Eukaryota > Metazoa > Chordata > Mammalia > Chiroptera > Pteropodidae > Pteropus > Pteropus vampyrus. The sequence continues at coordinate 382,881 of NW_011889156.1, forward strand.
AAATTTAAACAGCCACGTGTGCCTAGTGGATGCTAACTGAACATGGCAGGCCTATAACTTAAAAGCTGTCAGGTCAGGAGAGAGGCTCTCTCGTGTCTATCTGTCACAGAGCCCAGGTCACCAAGCACCCATACTCCGCAGCAAGCACACTGCAGGGGA
>NW_011889156.1:384514-387661 GCF_000151845.1 Pteropus vampyrus
GCTTAGTTTACTCTCATCCATTCCTCGTTCTTTCCCGCAAAATCTCTGGTGCTGCGGGGCTACGTTCACGCAGCCTCACCACAGGGATGGACCCCAGAGGCCCCGTGTGTCCAGCACGGAGCCCCGGAGACGTTCTTCCTACGACCTGCGTGAGGCGCCTCGAACCACGGTCAGGATTCAGGGACACCCCCGCCTACTGGCGACCAGACAGTGCCCAGCCACGTGGAGTCGGCGGGTCTCGAGAAAGGCGACATGGCTAGTCCACGAGTTCCGGAAGGCTCCTTCCTTTTTGGGCGGCCACTCAGCAGACGTGTGCACAAGTTCTTCAGTTAAGATGCTGATGATGTTTGGTTAACCAATGTCACCATAAAAAACAAAAATTAATAAATTAAAAGACACTGATGACGAAGACGGCCACTGGAGAAACGGGCGCATTCACGTAGACCCGGGAAAGGGAGCAGTTCAGAAAGCAGTGACCTTGAAGGTCTTTACAGGGAGGGCCCAGGAAGAAGCCCGGAGGCGCTGCGGGTCCTGCGGGTGGATCCGCTCTCAGGAAGCTCGGGGACGCGGAAGGGGCTGGCACCTGGGTCACGACCGGCCTTGGAAAGGCCAGTCTCCCCGATGCCCTGCTGTGGACTCAGCTTCGTCCACACCCAAGGGGCCGAGGGTCCCGTTGGGAAAGTTTCAATCGTTCCCGGTAGAAGTGCGGCCTGCGGAAGCCCCGAGGGCTGCGGCAGCAGGCGGGGAGGCGAGGCCAAGGTCCCGTCGTGCACGTTCTCTTCGTAAGGCACGGAGAAGACAGAAAACCGCGACGGGGTGCTAGGCCTGGGCCCCAAGAGGCAGAGAGCTGGCAGACCAAGCCGCCTGTCGCGCACACCCCGGACCTGCCCGAGAGCCCGGAGCCGCCCTGCACAGCGGGTCTCGGAGACGCGCACTCCGTTCCTCGCGCTTGTCATGGACAAGCCCGAGGACAGAGCTGGGCAGGGAGCTGGGGAGCCGAGAACCAGGCACAGCTCAAACGGCACCTCGTCTCAGCATGCGGGTTTCCGGTGACGGCAAAGGGACCGAGTCCGTGCGTTTCGACAGAGCGGGAAGGAAGAGTCAGGGGTGAGACTCCCGCCACACCACGGGCGTGCACACGGGCTGTGCGACACCCACGACGGCTTCACTCTGCGTGACACACAGCGGAGCAGGGATCCCGTGAGCATTTAGTTAAGGGACACGAAACTGCAGGTTTGTCACTGTTCAGAACTGCGTGCAAATTCCTTCTTCTTTCTCCTTTTAAAGATTCTAATTTTAAATGTCATGAGAATTATGACTTACGTTAAAAAATGTAATAAACATTTAAAGTTATTTTTGATTTATAGAAAGACTGCAAACCTGGTGAATTCCTCATGCCTTTCACCCAGTTTCCCAGCTCTTAACACCCTACGTTACACATCTGTCCGATTACTGAGCCAATCCCGATACGTCAGCGCTGACTAAAGCCCGAACTTCGTTCCGATTTCCTTAGTTTTTACCCAGCATCGTCTCTTCTCCCGGGACCCCATGAGGACACCACGTCACGCTTGGTGGCTGTGTGTCTCTCCAGGCTCCTCTGGGCTGTGACGGCTTCTCAGACGCCCCTTGTCTTTGGTGGCCATGCGGTTTTGGAGAGTGGCCTCGGCTGGGATCTGTCTGATGTTTTTCCCTGACCAGACTGTGAGGTTTGAGGCTTCGAGACGAAAACCCCAGAAATGCCATTTCTGTCCTATCAAGGGTATGAAGTGCCCACAGGACTTATCACCACCGACGCTGAGCTCGGTCACTGAGCCGTGGGACTTACCACCGCTGGCAACGACCTTGGTGGCCAGGCCGGGGCGCTGTCTGCCCACCTTCTCACTGCGGTCACTCGCCCCCGCGTCCCATGCTCCCCCCTCTGCTGGCAAGTCACTCAGCACCACCACGTTCAAGTGGAAAAGTGGGCGACTATAAATGTTTGTAACTTTTCACATCTTTTGAAATTAAAAATATTTACGATAATTTACGTTCCAGTTGAACATGTGTTCGTTAAAACGATCGATGGCTGACACACCTGGCACGAGTCGTTTGCAGGTGGGAAATGAGTGTGCCTTCCACAGCGCGCTTCGGGCAGTTCACAGGTTTTCCTCTGAAATAAATCAAAACGGCCGCTACCTCTTCTGCTCGGATCGTGGTGGCACACGCCGGGCACCTCCCTGAGCTCCTGGACAGGTGACGATGACCTTATGCAGGTCATGGCTCGTAGAAACCTATGCAGCTGCACACACGGGGTCTGCACGACGGCCCCGCAGAGCGAGCCTCAGAGCGGCAGTGACAGAGGTTCGTTCCCACGGGGGTGCCCGCGTCGGAGAAGGCCCGGCACGGCGAGGACGGAGTGTTCACGGCGAAGCTCTCCTACGGCTGGGCTTCTGCCTCTGTTCCTGAGATGACCGCGCAATGCTTACGTGCCGTTTGAGGATTCTACACGCAGACGGGCACCGTCGTCGTTCTCAGCCCCTCATCAGGGACAGGTGGCTCTCGGGACCGGGCTCCCAAAGGCTCAGACGCTTCGGCTGCTTCTCACTGGCCCTGAGCCCCGAGAGGCCCGCGTGAGCTGCTCCTGTCCGCGGGGCCACAGCGGAGTCTGGGCTCCCGGGTAACTGCGGTGCATGGTCTCCTGCTAAGGGCAGGACACGTCCCCACGTGGAGCCGCAGCAGCCCTTCGTAGCCCCTCGTGGCCTGGCACTGGCCGTCCTGGGGACAGCAGCTGTAAGTGGTGCTCAGTGCTGGGGGGTTGGGCGGGGCTGGCCCGCCGTGGTGCCCGGGGGACACGGGGACGCGTGTGCGCGCTGCACCAGGCCCCCTGCACGGCCAGCGCCCAGCGGGGGCTCAGGGAAGCGGGCAGCGCGGTCACGCCACTGCTGTCCCGGTCGCGGCCAGAGGAAGGGACACCCCCGCACGTGCTCCGAGCTCTCTTCGCTCCGAGCCCTGCTCTCCACTAAGCCATTCCGCCGAAGGCCACCGAGGGAGCCGCCACACGAGCGACCCTGGCACGCAGCCTGCCGTGGCGCGGCACGCCCTACGCGAGCCCCCGCGAAGCTACTGGAAGCCGTCCGGGGCCGCCCGTCCCACGAACACGCCGGGCGC
>NW_011889156.1:387711-392403 GCF_000151845.1 Pteropus vampyrus
TCTGCGTGACACACAGCGGAGCAGGGATCCCGTGAGCATTTAGTTAAGGGACACGAAACTCCAGGTTTGTCACTGTTCAGAACTGCGTGCAAATTCCTTCTCCTTTCTCCTTTTAAAGATTCTAATTTTAAACGTCATGAGAATCGTGACTTACATTAAAAAATGTAATAAACATTTAAAGTTATTTTTGATTTATAGAAAGACTGCAAACCCGGTGAAGTCCTCATGCCTTTCACCCAGTTTCCCAGCTGTTAACACCCTACGTTACACATCTGTCCGATTACTGAGCCAATCCCGATACGTCAGCGCTGACTAAAGCCCGAACTTTGTTCCGATTTCCTTAGTTTTTACCCAGCATCGTCTCTTCTCCCGGGACCCCATGAGGACACCACGTCACGCTTGGTGGCTGTGTCTCTCCAGGCTCCTCTGGGCTGTGACGGCTTCTCAGACGCCCCTTGTCTTTGGTGGCTGTGCGGTTTTGGAGAGTGGCCTCGGCTGGGATCTGTCTGTTTTTCCCTGACCAGACTGTGAGGTTAGAGGCTTCGAGACGAAAACCTCAGAAATGCCATTTCTGTCCTATCAAGAGTATGAAGTGCCCACAGGACTTATCACCACCGACGCTGAGCTCAGTCACTGAGCCGTGGGACCTACCACCGCTGGCAACGACCTTGGTGGCCGGGCCGGGGCGCTGTCTGCCCAACCTTCTCACTGCGGTCACTCGCCCCCGCGTCCCACGCTCCCCCCTCCGCTGGCAAGTCACTCAGCACCACCACGTTCAAGTGGAAAAGTGGGCGGCTATAAATGTTTGTAACTTTTCACATCTTTTGAAATTAAAAATCTTTACGATAATTTACGTTCCAGGTGAAGAAGTGTTTGTTAAAACGATCGATGGCTGACATGCCTGGCACGAGTCATTTGCAGGTGGGAAATGAGTGTGCCTTCCACAACGCGCTTCGGGCAGTTCACAGGTTTTCCTCTGAAATAAATCAAAACGGCTGCTACCTCTTCTGCTCGGATCGTGGTGGCACACGCCGGGCACCTCCCCGAGCTCCTGGACAGGTGACGATGACCTTATGCAGGTCATGGCTCGTAGAAACCGATGCAGCTGCACACACGGGGTCTGCACGACGGCCCCGCAGAGCGAGCCTCAGAGCGGCAGTGACAGAGGTTCGTTCCCACGGGGGTGCCCGCGTCGGAGAAGGCCCGGCACGGCGAGGACGGAGCGTTCACGGCGACGCTCTCCTACGGCTGGGCTTCTCCGCCTCTGTTCCTGAGACGACCGCGCAATGCTTACGTGCCGTTTGAGAATTCTACACGCAGACGGGCACCATCGTCGGTCTCAGCCCCTCATCAGGGACAGGTGGCTCTCAGGACCGGGCTCCCAAAGGCTCAGACGCTTCGGCTGCTTCTCACTGGCCCTGAGCTCCCAGAGGCCCGCGGGAGCTGCTCCTGTCCGCGGGGCCACAGCGGAGTCTGGGCTCCCGGGTAACTGCGGTGCACGGTCTCCTGCTAAGGGCAGGACGCGTCCACATGTGGAGCCACAGCAGCCCTTCGCAGCCCCTCACGGCCTGGCGCTGGCCGTCCTGGGGACAGCAGCCGTAAGTGGTGCTCAGTGCCGGGGGGTCGGGCGGGGCTGGTCCATCGTGGTGCCCGGGGGACACGGGGACGCGTGTGCGCGCTGCACCAGGCCCCCTGCACGGCCAGCGCCCAGCGGGGGTTCAGGGAAGCAGGCAGCGCGGTCACGCCACTGCTGTCCCGGTCGCGGCCAGAGGAAGGGACACCCCCGCACGTGCTCCGAGCTCGCTTCGCTCCGAGCCCTGCTCTCCACTAAGTCGTTCCGCCGAAGGCCACCAAGGGAGCCACCGCACGAGCGACCCTGGCACGCAGCCTGCCGTGGCGCGGCAGGCCCTACGCGAGCCCCCGCGAAGCTACTGGAAGCCGTCCGGGGCCGCCCGTCCCACGAACACGCCGGGCGCAGATGGCAGCCGTGCGACGCCAGCCGCGTTCTGAGGCCCCGGGCTCGCGACCTTTCCCAGCGACGGGAGCCACTTCATTCTTGGAAAAGGACGTTTCACCTAGAATAATGAAGAACGGTGAAAAACCACAGCGTTCGGGAACCATCGAGATGCCCTGACCGCCTCCTTCCCAAGAGAAAAGCGAAGCGAAGGGCACGAGAAACAGAAAGGAAAAGCCACCGGCACACGCGGCCTGCGCCGGCCGCCAGGGCCTCTGTCCAACGCGGTCCTGCCCGAGTGTGTCTGCAGATGGCGGGGCTGCAGCCGGTGTGAGCGGGCAGTGTCCCCATCCCACACCACGGGCTCGGCCACCCGCCCACGGGGCCTAGGCCGCCCCTGCCTCGGTCCCTAAAGGCTCCAGAGAGCGACCAACAGGCACGGTGGGGACGCCATTATGGCCGATTTCGCTGGAAGTCACCCAGGCCCCAGGGGAAGCACTAACTGCGGGAGAAGGCGGGAGCGGGCTGGGGCCCCGCCCGACTCCGTGTCCTGGCTCCTCGTCCTGGCCCCAGGCCCCAGGAGCTGGGGCGACCGCCCCTCCCCTCACAGATCGCAGCGCGCTGATGCCATGGCAACCTGGGGGGGCGCCGTCCCACGCCCTCACTTTGCAAAGAACGTCTGGCTCACTCAGACCACAGGATCCTCGTCCACACCCACGCGCGGCCCACCCACCCCTGGGCGCCCGCTCTCAGAGCTTCTTTGGGGTGCATGTTTGTTATTTCACATCCAAGTCGCACATTAATAATGTCCTGGGAATTGCAAAGTAGCGAATCAGAAGTGGAGGCAACAAACCACTCACAGACAACTCTTCAAAACTCCCGGGGAGTGACAGGTGAGAGGTCAAGAGAAAAGCTACAAAAAGCGGTCGAGAGAACAAACAGAGTCTAGCGACCTAATCGCCTCCCGTGACAGACCGTAAGGGACATTCACGGATCAAATGGTGGTGACCCTGGGTGCAAAAACATCCGTTTCTCGCTCCTTAAACACTTACGTGTGTCCACAGGACACTAAGATGCGCTAGGATGGACGAGATGCTGGCGGTGGCACCTGCACAAAGACGCACGCATACGGACGCACGCACACGTTAACTTTTATGCTCTGGTGTTTCACAGGGCGAATCACAAAGTCCTTACACAGCCAGCCGGCCAGAACGACTTGCTGCCCGAGGACTTGGGGTGGGTGACCGCAGGAGACTGTTCGCGGCTAGTGCTGACAGCCAGGGCCTCGGCGATAAAAAGCATCTTCATCGGGAGGCCGGCGCTCCATGATCCAGCTCCCCTCCCCAAAACGAGCGCCTCCCGCCGGGAGAGGGCCCTGAGCGGTGTGTCGTGGGGTGCTCCCCTGGGTGACACAGCCGTGAGGGCAGGGGTGGCTGCACGGCACAGACCGCCAGGAGCATCCCGGGTGCCTGAGCACGCCGCCGGAAGGCCGGAGCCGACGGAGGCGACATACTGCACCCAGAGCCCAGGTCTGGACTGGGGCCAGGGTCGCCGCCGGGAGCCTTGACCCACAGGCAAAGTCACTTCAACCCACTGTGTCGTCAGCGTGAGAACAGAAAACACCTCGAGCCATGTGACCAGTCACAACGCAAGTGACAGTTTCTTTGGCCACGTCGCCTTTCCAACATCCCACTGACTTATACGATGTCATATCATTATGATTGCGGACGGCTGGTTAAATCTGCATTGACGCAAAACTGGCAGAAACACTATTAACCTGATAATTGCAATTTATCTGGCAAACAAATGCTTCTGAGCCTGCAGTACCCAGAACAAGCACTAAAGAAGCCCCAAGGTCTGAGCTGCATGGAGTGACCGCCTGAGGCCCGAGTCACACCCCAACGACCCCCCAAAGAAACACCTGGAGTCACAGACTGCACACAGAAACCAACGCCAAGTAAACTCAAAGGCCAGTCAGCTCGCAACCATCCACGCGCGTGCCGGAAGCTTCTCCGGGAAGGACAGAGCAGAAGCACGGGGACAGGCTGGGCTCACGTGGCCTTCTGAAGCGCTCCAAGAGGTGACACCGGGAACGGGGCACGGGAGGCAGGCGCAACTGAGAACAGGGAAGCGGAGCCCCATAAAGGACGGTGGCCTGCACGGACGGGGCACAGGCGGCGAGGGGCGCCTGAGTGGTGTCACTCGGCTCGTGTGTGGGACCCGCTGCCCCGCAGGTCTCTCAAACGGAGGACGCTCATGTCCTCGGAATACCCGAGGACACTTACTTAAAGGATTTAAAATACAGTTTGAAGATGTAGCTATGTGACTTCCAAGGAGTGAATCCTTCAAAGCTGAAGATATAAAAAACTGAAACATAATCTATTTTACAGATGATTAGAGAATCCGCTAAATCACACCACGGAAGACTCATTTGTATCGGAGCCTTTCAGCTCGTTTGTAGAACTAGAAGGAAACTAAATCTGTCCATCATGCGACTTCGTACATCCTTTCAACGAAGATGCGTTGAACGCGTCCGGGCACACGACGGTGTGGGAGGAGCGGGAGGAGCGGAAGGAGCGGGAGGAGCGGGAGGAGCGGGGAGGACCCGCACTTGGAAGATGAAGCTCAAGTGCAGGAAACAGCGTGGAAAAGGCCAGAGGGAAAGCGCCACCCGATCGCCCACCGCGCGCAGGACTCACGGAGGTGACGAGGGGAGACGTTGCAAAAGCAGGACACCT
>NW_011889156.1:392588-399475 GCF_000151845.1 Pteropus vampyrus
GTCCACACCCACGCGCGGCCCACCCACCCCTGGGCGCCCGCTCTCAGAGCTTCTTTGGGGTGCATGTTTGTTATTTCACATCCAAGTCGCACATTAATAATGTCCTGGGAATTCCAAAGTAGCGAATCAGAAGTGGAGGCAACAAACCACTCACAGACAACTCTTCAAAACTCCCGGGGAGTGACAGGTGAGAGGTCAAGAGAAAAGCTACAAAAAGCGGTCGAGAGAACAGAGTCTAGCGACCTAATCGTCTCCCGTGACAGACCGTAAGGGACATTCATGGATCAAATGGTGGTGACCCTGGGTGCAAAAACATCCGTTTCTCACTCCTTAAACACTTACGTGTGTCCGCAGAACACTAAGATGCACTAGCACGGATGAGATGCTGGCGGTGGCACCTGCACAAAGACGCACGCATACGGACGCACGCACACGTTAACTTTTATGCTCCGGTGTTTCACAGGGCGAATCCAAAGTCCTTACACACCCAGCCGGCCAGAACGACTTGCTGCCCGAGGACTTGGAGTGGGTGACCGTAGGAGACTGTTCGCGGCTAGCGCTGACAGCCAGGGCCTCGGCAATAAAAAGCATCTTCATCAGGAGGCCGGCGCTCCATGATCCAGCTCCCCTCCCCAAAACGAGCGCCTCCCGCCGGGAGAGGGCCCTGAGTGGTGTGTCGTGGGGTGCTCCCCTGGGTGACACAGCCGTGAGGGCAGGGGTGGCTGCACGGCACAGACCACCAGGAGCGTCCCAGGTGCCTGAGCACGCCGCCGGAAGGCCGGAGCCGACGGAGGCGACATACTGCACCCAGAGCCCAGGTCTGGACTGGGGCCGGGGTCGCCGCCGGGAGCCTAGACCCACAGGCAAAGTCACTTCAACCCACTGTGTCGTCAGCGTGAGAACAGAAAACACCTCGAGCCACGTGACCAGTCACAACGCAAGTGACAGTTTCTTTGGCCACGTCGCCTTTCCAACATCCCACTGATTTATACGATGTCATATCATTATGACTGCGGACGGCTGGTTAAATCTGCATTGACGCAAAACTGGCAGAAACACTATTAACCTGATAATTGCAATTTACCTGGCAAACAAATGCTTCTGAGCCTGCAGTACCCAGAACAAGCACTAAAGAAGCCCCAAGGTCTGAGCTGCATGGAGTGACCGCCTGAGGCCCGAGTCACACCCCAACGACCCCCCAAAGAAACACCTGGAGTCACAGACTGCACACAGAAACCAACGCCAAGTAAACTAAAAGGCCAGTCAGCTCCCAACCATCCACGCGCGTGCCGGAAGCTTCTCCGGGAAGGACAGAGCAGAAGCACGGGGACAGGCTGGGCTCACGTGGCCTTCTGAAGCGCTCCAAGAGGTGACACCAGGAACGGGGCACGGGAGGCAGGCGCAACTGAGAACAGGGAAGCGGAGCCCCATAAAGGACGGTGGCCTGCACGGACGGGGCACAGGCAGCGAGGGGCGCCCGAGTGGTGTCGCTCGGCTCGTGTGTGGGACCCACTGCCCCGCAGGTCTCTCAAACGGAGAACGCTCATGTCCTCGGAATACCCGAGGACACTTACTTAAAGGATTTAAAATACAGTTTGAAGATGTAGCTATGTGACTTCCAAGGAGTGAATCCTTCAAAGCTGAAGATATAAAAAACCGAAACGTAATCTATTTTACAGATGATTAGAGAATCTGCTAAATCACACCACGGAAGACTCATTTGTATCGGAGCCTTTCAGCTCATTTGTAGAACTAGAAGGAAACTAAATCTGTCCATCGTGCTACTTCGTACATCCTTTCAACGAAGACGCGTTGAACGTGTCTGGGCACACGACGGAGCGGGAGGAGCGGGGAGGAGCGGGGAGGAGCGGGAGGAGCGGGAGGAGCGGGAGGAGTGGGAGGAGCGGGGAGGAGCGGGGAGGACCTGCACTTGGAAGATGAAGCTCAAGTGCAGGAAACAGCGCGGAAAAGACCAGAGGGAAAGGGCCACCCGATCGCCCACCGCGCGCAGCGAAGGGAGCATCCGCAGGAGGTGACGAGGGGAGACGTCGCAAAAGCAGGACCCCTACGCCCAGTGTGACACGTGCGATGCTCGCAGGTGGGCGGAGGGACAGACGGGGGAAGGCACTGCCACACAGGGGAGAGGGGTGACAAGTCAGCGAGGGCAGGACACGGGGATTCCTAAAGCAGGGACCGGCAGGAGCCGCGGGGGCCGTGTCCGCACAGAGAACCGCCCGGGCCCGAGGCCCGCAGCCCTGGACGCCCGGCGCACGCTGCGGCCCCCAGGGGCCCTCACCTTTCCCGTAGAAGAACTTGCGGTAGTAGTAGGCCCCGAGGTCAATGTGCTCTATGACGTAGCGCTTGACCTTCTCCCTGTGGACCGGCTGGCTCTCCCTGGGCACCTCGAGCACCGACACGCCCGCGTTCGTGCAGTGCGAGCTGAGCGACGACTCGAAGGAGCAGCTTTCGCCGGAGCCGAACGGTGAGGAGCTGGCCCTGGACAGCGCGATCCGCCTGTCCCCTTCGCCCCCCGTCTCATTCCTGAAGTGCGGGCAGCTGAGGACCAGGTCATTGCTCTTCCCGTCGCCCGCGTCGGCGTCCAGGTTCTCCTTCGAGTTGAGGTCCTCCTTGCTCCCCAGGGGGCATTCGCCGCTCCCCGGCGGGCCCCCCGGCGCCTGAGTCTGCGAGGCCGCAGAGGCGCCCGTGGTCATGTTCTTCCGCTTCCCCACGCTGGCCCTCGTGGCCATGGCCTCGTTGATGTTAAACAGAATGCTCTGGACGTCGTAATGTGCAAAACACCGCTGGCAGTTCCAGGGGCGCACGCCCCGCTCCTGACGGCCGTCCTCCAGGTCAGACGTGAACCTGAACGTCTCGTGCTCACTCCGGGCGGGTCGCAGCTTTCGGAAGAGGGACGTTTCCACCGCCTCCGACTTCAAGCGCCGCTTGAACGGCGTGTCCCCGTCGCGCCCCACGAAGAGGGCGCCGTCCGCGTAGTCCAGTCCTGAGATGCGGACGAACTCCCCTCTGGAAATCCGGGCGGCCGCGTGGAGGCTGGGCGACATGGCGGGCCGGCCGGGGAAGGCCTCCGGGAAGCCGAACGGGGCTGCGGCTTTCGGGGCGCACTCCTCGCCTCGGTAGCCCCTGAGCATGGCAAAGAAGCTGTCGCCCGAGAGGCCCTGCCGGTCGATGGAGGACGTGCTCCCGTACTCCCGGCGCAGCGCGGCCCCCGTGTTGGGGTTCACCGCGTGCTGGTCCAGGACGTCCTCGGCGTCGATGTCACTGATGGTGACGTCGCTGTTGCTCCTCTGTCTTATGGGGTGAAGGCCCCTCTGAGGGGACTGCACAAAGACGTCGCCCACCGTGTACGTCGCCTCCACGCAGCCCAGGTGGAGCCGCTCCTCCGGCCGACCGTCGCGCTGCCCGTCTGGCCCGCCGGGCGTGACGGAGCCGACGCTCTCGTAACTGGCCTGAGACCGGCCTTCCCACGGCGCCCTGCAGGCCAGCTCCTTGGGGCAGTCCTTTCTGGGCGGCCACTCGGACACCCGCGCCCTCACGCCCATCTTGGGCACCGCCGGGGTGCCGTTGGCCGGACCGGCACTCTCGCTGGAATTTGAGGCGCTTAAAGAGGTGGCGGGTCCCATGCCGCCATTAATGGCTTTAAATTTTCGAGCAAAATAGTCATCGGACTGCATGATTCTGGGAGGGCCCTTGAGCCTCGAAGAGGCTCTGCCGGGCTTGTGCTTCTCTTCCTGTGACGGCCTCAGGTCACTCATGGCGACCGGGGCCAGGGCGCCACGTCTCACCAGGGTGACCGATGGAGAGCCAGTTACATTGTCATTGACAACGCGACGCGAAATGCAGAAGCAGAGGCTTCTCCTGCAGTGGTATCTTCTCTTGTCAACCAAAAGCAAACCACATCCTCAGAGCACGGTTTCTCTGAAACCAACTTGCTTCTCAGCGGCGACGATTGCGTAAACCTCCGTCCTTCCCAAAAGCATCCCTTCAGACATCTGGCCGGGAGTACTTCCTCCACCTGAATTTGAAAAATAGAAAACAGCCATTAACACTTACCATGGCTCCAGTTCAAAACGTTCTCCATATGACCCGCTGGTCCCCATCTCCCGCCCGACTCCGATCCCCCAGCTGTCGCTGTCACAGAGCTCCGTGTCCACACCGCTGTCCACCCTGCCCCTTCTCTCTGGCTCACTCTCCCCGGTGCTCCACCCGGCCAGCTGGAATTCATGGCCCGGCCCAGCAGCACCCTCTCTCAGGGCGCCTCCCATCCCCGGCCCACGTCGGAGCAGAGCGCTGCCCCCTGCGTCCACACCTGTCTGGGCAGTGGTCCTTAGAGCCTGAGCTTCCGGTTTGCCCACCAGTCTCCTCCACTGGCTAACTTCAAACGCCGCCACGCCAGGAACCACGCCTCTCACCTGGTGTCACGCTACCTGCCTTAACCTAGGTAATCGAGCAACAGTGCGATTAGTTACAAAAATAACACAAAGCACAGGTAACTGTTTGAATATTATCGTACTTTCTTTCAAAACCGATCCGTTCAAAACGTCCAGCAGCAGAAGGGCAAATGCCAGGTGCCAACGCGTGCCGTTTTAAAAGTTCTCCTGTCCTCGACGGGCACTAGTGGACATGTCACTCACGGCGCGAGGGTGCCCGAGAACCTGGTGTCTGGTCGAGAACCGCTTCCCGGCTGAGCTCACTGTGCTTCGGCGACGTGCCAGACGCACAAGGCCAGATGACAGCGCGGAGCGAAACGCCGCGATCCAACCCACCTTTGTGGTCGGCAGACCTGACCTCATCAGCTCTTCCCTTTCATTACGAGCAAGCTTTCCGATTTACTCTGTCTTTAATTAGACAAACACATTTCCCAGCTCCGAGCAGTCTGGGAATCTCACTTGTTGGCATAGGAATGAAAGAACTACTTCTTCTGAAAATAATCACAGTAATAAAGGTAGAATATAATCGATTCCCCTCAGCCTTCACCAAAGCATAAAAAACACTGCTGAACACTCTCAAAACTCCGGGATCTGATGGCGGGCTCGTAAGGGCTTGGAGACGGACACGTGCCGCCTCTGGGAACAGCAGGCAGGCACTGCCTTACGACAGCGGCTCGCTTTCCCTCCATCAGAAAAAAATCAGTCTGGGCATGACAGCACGCTGTCTGTCCCCAGGGCAGCTTCCCAGCTGAGGAAACATGATATTTCAGGGTGTGGCGAACGGGAAGGGATGAGCGATCGGATGCTCCGTGCCTGCCAGTGTTCCCAGAAAGAGGAGAGTGATGACTGCATGGCATCTGTTTCACTCAGCATCACTGCTGACGAGGATCACAGAGGATTCTGAATGAGAGTTATTTCCTGTACAATTTTGGCTATTATCAAATCCTTTCCTAGAAACAGAAAATGTGACAACTGAGATATGAAAAAAAACAACTTTTTGCCTACGATCTCTCTGCTGGAATGCCATTTGAGTTGCTGCACGAGGCCCCTACATCATCTATAAATCCCACTGGGAGCTCTGCTGCTTACGGAACACCCCCCTAAATTCGAGAGCTTAAGAATTACATCTAATGGTTAGTACGGAGCTATGTGAATGCGCAACAGGCATTAATGTGACACCACTGTCAGAGCCAGCAACCCAGCACCACCCACACCAGCACCCCACTCGCTCCACCCCATGCGGACGCTCTAGGTTTAAGCACCTGCCAGCAGACGGCACAACACAGAAACCTTAAAACTAGGACTGCAAGGAGCACACAGGCCGAATAATTAACTCTGGGAAAACCAACCGTGAAGCGACAAGAGGCCACAGGGCTCAGGCCACGTTCGGAGCCGACCTTCTGGGCGCTCACCGCCCTCGGCGTTTCGATCACTGTCTAACAGATGGTAATCAAGATACAAAGTATTTACCCTACAGAGCTCTCCCAGAAAGGGAAGACACCAACATATTGTCAAACGGTTATTTTAAAACATAAATAAGAGCAATTAAAAATAGACGAAACTGTGAATTTTATTGTTAGTCTTGCCAAAAAGCATAAAACCTACAGCGAACCCAGCACGCACAAAACCCTTTCCCAAGAAACCTTCCGAGGGTTCTTTACGACTTTTTAATTCTGTGTGTGGTAAGAACATGGGCTCCAGGGGGCAGCTGCTGCTGCTCCAAGCCCAGCCTCGACCCCCTTCTCGCAATGTCCCCCGGATTCCTCTGGGCACGGCACCTCTACACCCTTTCACTTGTCTGGGGCTGACTCCGCCCCTAACACGTGGTTCCGGTTGGACCAATGAAGGCGCTGCCTCTCCTGGCCACAGTGATTGGTGGAGGGATGAGCCCTGGAGCCAAGCTGGGCCAATGACAGCCCTGCAGGGAGGGCTCTCCCAACACGTGAGCTGAGATCCTCGCCAGGGCTCAAGCCACAGAGTGTGCATATGAGCTGCTGTCTACACGTGGGGCTCACCTCGCTGATGCGACTGAGCACGGGGACCGCAGCACAGAGGCACAGCCAGGTAAGGGAAGAGAGAGCCGTAAGGATGGAGTCTTAACCAGTCCAACCCCCAGGATTTCTCAGTTGCTCAGGCCTACTGACGGCCTATTTTTTTTTTTTATTTATTCAGCTTGAGTTCGATTTCTGTGTCGTCTAGATAGATTTAAAATGTTCAAAGAGGCCATATTTATCATTAAAGACCAGAGACAGTGGCTTCTGCGACCACAGCTACTTCGTCCTGTTGCACAGACTGCCTGGTCTACGAATGAATGAACGGAAAATTATCGTTCTGGCATCTGAATCCAGTAGCAAAACCAGAGCCTCCTGAGCAAGACACCTGCTCTAATGCCATATGGAATCACCCACCCTGTGACACGATTTATGTGTGCCACTAACG
>NW_011889156.1:402575-403796 GCF_000151845.1 Pteropus vampyrus
CTTTTAAAGGACAGAGCAGAAACGGAGAAAACGTAATATTTAAGCATAATTGTCTTTAAACGGAATGTTTTTCAAAGTTTTCCATGAGACATCAGTGAGCCTTTAAGACCAATATTACAGCTATAACTGAGCTGCTGATCAGGACTGCAGCTGTAGCAAATGGATTGAAAACCACAAAATGCAGAAATTATGAGCCTCATTCAAGGGAAAAAATGGTTAAAATTACATGGCAGATTTATAATAAAAGTCTAACTACCGTTAAAAGTGCTTAGTTTTCACACTCACGCTCCGTCACCTCTCGCGCCGACAGGCAGAGTGGGCAGGGAGTAAGCGGGGACGGACTGCACCTGCGTTCGGTCCCCGGGGCCACACAGGCGGTGAGGGCTCAGCCGGGCTCGGGCTCGGGCTCAGGCTCCGGGTCCGATCACCCGAAGTGCATTTCCCATAAAACCGCCAAGTTCAGGTCCATTCGGCCTGGTATTATTAAGTGAAGTTATGGCCGCGCAGCTATAAAACAACCCATTAAGTCAAATTCATACCACAGAAAACGACTAAATCAAGGATATGAGACAATTAGTAAGTTACAATGCTCGTAGGTGCATATAATAGATGCTCGATAATAATCACAGTGTTGACTATGATTTGGACATGAGATTCGTTCTTAGGCATTTATCTTGAATTAAACATTGGGGTGGTACCAGAGATAAATGTTTTAGGGTGGGTTTATAGCAGAGGGGTAACCCATGATCCGTGAAAGAGAACCAAGTCTTTCCCTGGTGGAACGTTCGCACTGTTAGGACGATGGCGTGAGCTACTGCACCTTCCTGTTTGGAGGACTTTTCAAGCCCCCATGAAAGCTGACCCCCTGGGTCCAGCCGAGGATCTTCTCATGGGAGTAAGAAGTGCCCGAAGCATTCGGTCTCCGTCAGAACCCCGCACCGTGACTCCGCCTTCCGGTGAGTCATGATGCACGGTGGACAGAAGGGCCAGGTCAAAGGTCCCGGGGCTGGAGCGAGTGCGGCTCTGGGTGAAGCAGCCGCAGGCTCCATCGGAGCAGGGCCTGGCCCGCCCTGCCCACTGCGGACCGCAGCGCCCCGCGGCGCCGAGGGCACGCTGCTGGGCCAGGCCTTCCTGCTCCTCGCTTCTCGGCGTCCCCGCTCGCTCCTCCCGTGGAGCGGATGCGCCTCGAGGCTCATTCTCAGCTGCCTTCTCTTCTAATTC
>NW_011889156.1:404666-408114 GCF_000151845.1 Pteropus vampyrus
AGAGGGGTAACCCATGATCCGTGAAAGAGAACCAAGTCTTTCCCTGGTGGAACGTTCGCACTGTTAGGACGATGGCGTGAGCTACTGCGCCTTCCTGTTTGGAGGACTTTTCAAGCCCCCACGAAAGCTGACCCCCTGGGTCCAGCCGAGGATCTTCTCATGGGAGTAAGAAGTGCCCGAAGCATTCGGTCTCCGTCAGAACCCCACACCGTGACTCCGCCTTCCGGTGAGTCATGATGCACGGTGGACAGAAGGGCCAGGTCAAAGGGCACACTGCTGGGCCAGACCTTCCTGCTCCTCGCTTCTCGGCGTCCCCGCTCGCTCCTCCCGTGGAGCGGATGCGCCTCGAGGCTCATTCTCAGCTGCCTTCTCTTCTAATTCCGGGCACGTCCTCGTCCAATTCCAGCAGTTTCTGATGCTATCTCTGCCGGTGACTCGAATCTATCCACTCGCCCCGTGATGGCTCACAGGCACCTCTGCCCGGCTGAGCTATGATCTGTGATGGCCGACATCCTCCTGCCCACGCCCTTGGCACTGCTCCCCTCCCCCAGCCCAGGAGCGGGACCACCCCCCGGCATTCCCCTCACAGTCCACATCCAATCCGAGGCCCCTCGACTTGACCTTCTGAACGTTCTCAAATTCATGCAGACCTCGCTGTATCTCACCTGCCACCACCAAAGTGAGAACCACTACCTTATTTTTCTGAGATTATCACAAGACCCTGCCACGGTCCCCCAGTTCCCTAAGCATGAAGCCAGACTGCTTCACGGTAGCACAGGTCACTCACGACGTGGTCCACGAGTAGCTGCCGGAGCTCGGGGCCCGCTGACCTGCCTTTCCTTACGTGAGGACATCTGCCCACACTCCCCTTGTGCAGACTCTTCAAGACCCTTTTCCCCCACCTTGCCAGCAGGTGTCATTAGACAGACCTTAGCTCATACACGGGTTCTCCGGAAGCCTTGTCAAATCTTAACGTTGGTCCTAAGTGGCCTTGCTTAGGGCCCCCATAGCATCCCACGCAGCTTTTTCTCACCGTGCGCTACCCCGCGCCTGTCACCGTCCACCTCTAAAGCCAAGTACCGTGAAGGCATAAAGCCGTCTCTGCACTTGGGCCTGGCTCTGCCGAGTGCTCATACTGAGCTGCTACTCTCCACTCTGAGCCTTAGGTCCCATCTGTGTAATCAAATCAATCACCCTTACTTCAAAGGACACCTCTAAAGAGCCAACGAACTCTAGATGCAAAGTGTTTATCTCCATGTTTCGTGTATCAAAAGTTCTAAAAATATTAGCTGAAAATTTTGATGTATGAATTTATAAAATTCACTTATATATGAATATTTATTGATAAACTAATCAACTTAAAATTAAGCAGTTGAAATGCATAAGATACATAATAAGTATCTCCAAGGAGCACAGTCATATTCACAAAAGATAATGTGGCAACTGCTAACTGACTTATGTACAAAGAATAGGAACACAAAGCTGTAAACTGACTTGCAACAGTTAAGCTGATTCTGCGAGAGGCAAACAGACGGTTTCAGAAGGCGAGGAAAAAGCCCAAAGCCACCACCAGGCAGGCCCTGCTCTCTGCCCAACTATAACTTCTATCTCAAATTATTTTAGAAACATCATTGTATTAAAGTTTTTATCTTTTTGTGTGTCAATAAAAAATAAACGAATTCCTCATAGTAAGATGCTTTCACTTATCCATCCATCCATCTATCCATTTGTACATTGAAAGTAGAATAAACAAAGACCCCTCTTGCTAATCGGAATATTTTGATCATCGGATTTTTTTCAGGGAATTACAGCTGTGGGTTCTGACCATTCCCACTAAATCTTTTAAATCAGAAAGAGATAGAGATGCCCTGCACCCCTTTCCCTCAGGACGTTGTTGGTCACTGCGTTTTTCCAGCAATGTGGCCCCTGAACACAGATGACACAGCAGGAAATCAGACGTGCCAATCCATAATTTAAGCTGAGGCATTCGTGTCTCAGCAAACACAGTAAAACAAAGAGAGCGTTTCTAGTGAGTGTCAACTGCTTTGGACTGTACCTCTGTTATTTTCGTTTTAAAATGATGGAAAATAATCTGTTCTGGTCTTTAAATAAAGGTTTGGTGACACTGGCTGTCACAGAAGGGAACCTGAGCATCTTCTAATACACACCAGGCAGGCCAGAGCCTTCCAAACGTACGGTCGGGGACCCTCTCTGCTGCCGGGCCTGGCTCCTCGCCCGCGTCCAGCACTGGGAGCGGGGCAGACACCCGCCCAGCGGCCGTGGCTGCCCGCACTCCAAGGCCGGCCACCAACACCGAGAACCGGGCCGAGCGTGCGGCACACCGCGGCCTCGGCCCTCAGCGCGCTTTGGGAAAATGCAGCGCGTAAACCGACAGCATCCTCCGGCGAGCTGCTCCTTCGAACCGGGCATGCAGGGCACGAGAGAGCCCGCCAGGCCATCCGACAGCTCCGCGTTTGACTTTTTAAAACCATAGTTTTAGCAGCAAAATACAACAAGCTCCACTCACCGGTCACACACACTCCAAGCCGCCCTCGCGTGGTGCTCGTGTTTATGTGAATCACAGGATACCGACTTTTGCTGAACAGCTTTCGGAGGTTTCTTATCTGACACAAAACAACCTTCTGTCGCGCCAGTGCATAAGTGTATTCGGTTCCGTTCGATCGCACTGGGTGCCGGCCTGGGGACGGGCCAGAAGGGTGAGGGACAGAGCTTCCAACGCTCGGGAAGCTGAGCTGGGTAAGTAGGACGGGCACATGCGAGGCGACAGACGGAAACGAACGGGTACCACGTCTGCCCAGCACGTGATGACGTGGTCCACGTGCGTGTGCGCACACACGCACACGCGCACACGCGCACACACTCCGCGCTGGCGAGGGCCCCGGGGCGGATGCTCGCGCGTGCCGCAGACAGCACCTCCCCCTGAACCCCCATAAAGACGACTAACTGCGCGGGTCATTGGACTCAGTAGTTTCACGTCGGAAGAAGCTACAGGAAAGATAAGAGACGAGGGCGGAAAGTTATACGGAGAGATCTCGCCGCAGAGCTGCGGGAACGGAAAAGCCTGGAAAGTCTCAGCAGCCGGCGGGCAGGCGTGGGGATGTCACCCAGCCCAAGCGTGTCTTTAACGCACGCGCGTGACGTTGGGGATTCACGGTTCAATGCTACGTGAACAGAGCCGAATACAAAACTTTACATTAAAAGTCGACAAACATAAAAACACTGACAGAAACCCCCATATTACGACGGTGGCTGCCCACCCCAGGGAGGCTCTGCGTGCTTTTCGATCCGCTCTTTTTATTTTTCTGAAGTGTCCCAATTACAAAACTATACACAAACGTGTAAATCCACGCACATGTAAATACACTTTAAATTTAATAAACAAAAGAAATATTTTGAAAATAATCCTCCCCAAACCCGTGCGTGTTTA
>NW_011889156.1:409224-411865 GCF_000151845.1 Pteropus vampyrus
TCGGACTCTCAAACACACCGTGAGACCTCACGGGAGACGGGTACTCCACCCTGACACCTCACTGCACAAACCCAGGAGGTGAGCGACCTGCCTAAGGTCACACGATGAGTGGGAAGTGACAAAATCTAATGTGTTCAAAGCCATCATCCATGACACCTTCCCCCTCCAACTCACTCTTGTTCCCCCTGAAACTCTGCCTCCAAAGTTCTTCCTGTTCCGTTTCTCCATCATGCTCTAAGTCATCCGCATCTGGGCACCAACACCTGCCCACCGATCCGCCCACTCAGTCCCAAGCGGGGCCTGCGGGGTGGACGGGACGTGCTTTTCGGCTTGGAGACTTGGTGAGTGCCAAAGCACGTCCCCCAGGGCCCCTGCCGTTGGTCTGGGCTCGGATGGGCTGGACGCTCCTGGCGGGCACACGCCTTTCCCCGCGAGTTCTGAGGTTGAAGCCCACGCGTCCACAGAGCCGGGGAGGGAGGGGAAACTATGGCAGGCAGCGCACTCACCGTCCCCACCCCCCTCCCTTACTAGGAGGGAGGAGCTGCAAATTTCACTTTTCTTCTCTTGGGGAAAAAACCGGTTTGGCCAACTTAGGCCAACAGAAGGTAGGAGCAGCTGCGAGAAGTCTGCATCCCAGGGCGGGGTGTCATACGGACAGGAGGGCTCACGTCACCACCACCCGGGGGACCTGGGAGAGAAGCTCCTGGTCCCAGACTTCAGCAGGGTGTCGCTGGTGACTAAAGCGGAACTCCTGACCCTCGGGCACGCGGTGGACCAGCCTGCTTTTCCCGTACCCTTTCCCACGGAACCAGAACTCAGTCCTGTCCAGGGGAGGGAGGCCTGGGTTCGTCCTATCTGTGTTCATTCTACCTGCGTTGACAGGTCCCGCCGTCTCTTGGCCACAGAGTCCTCGTTAAGCACAGGCCCGAGTCCCTCCACAGAGACGCTGCACAGCTAGGAAGGTTGCTTAAAACTTAGGGACCAGTTTCTGAGCAAAAAGGTAAATATCCTTTCTCTAAGGACAAGTTGGGGGTAG
The DNA here is from genome assembly GCF_000151845.1 of Pteropus vampyrus. NCBI lineage: Eukaryota > Metazoa > Chordata > Mammalia > Chiroptera > Pteropodidae > Pteropus > Pteropus vampyrus. The sequence goes on from NW_011889156.1 coordinate 410,261, forward strand.
TTTTGACCAGTGACTCCCAATTTTCAAAATTACCTAAAAGATATTTATACCTTGATTCCTGGGCTGAGCCCCGAGATGCTGGTCCACGGGCCTGGAGTGAGCCCCAGAACCTACTGCTTTAAAAGGCGACCCTCCCGCACAACTAGGACTAGAAGCTGCTGGCTTAAACGCAGTCCCAAAAGATGAGAAACAGAGCTAAATTCTAAAAGCCTCCTATGCCCCCCTTCCTCAATGCTGAAATACCTTCCACTCATTTAACAGCTAAAAGCCAGGCGATTTATTTACACAGGTCTTTTTCTTAGTTTTGAAGAAAATAAATGAAGTCTAAAATTGGAAATGCTCCAGAAACCATTTACAAGAGTCCAAAGCACCAGAAGTTTCTATTCTGGCGACAGTGCCCTGGCTTGCTGTGCTGCCAAGAGACAGTCTAACCTGAACCATTCCATGAGCATCTTCCACGTACCAGGCACGTGCTAAGTGCTTTCGAGTGTTAACTCCGATAACGTTACGCGGTAGGAATTACTATCATCCCCAGCGTAAAGCAGAACTTCTCAAACGCCCAACGCGGCACTTAGGGCCCTTCCCAGACTGAGCTCCAGTCTGCCAAGACCACCCTTAAGATCTCTGCGCTGTCTCCCAAGCACCCAGACCCACCCCCACCTCTGTGACCTCCGTCTGGGAGCCCCTCCACTCCATAACCACAACGCCTCGGTGACATTAAAGGCACAGACGCTGGCATCGGACCTAAGTCCAAACTCTGGCTTGGTCGTTTAGTCATGGTGCCTCCCCCGGGCAAACTCCCTAACCCGCAGGAACCTCGGTGTCATCGCGGGTACAGGAGGCTTTGACGGGTGTACTCGGCAGGCACCGGCTGAGCCTACCCACCTCTGGGCAGGATTCCAGGGCCGCGGGCACCGAGCACAGCAGAGGGGCACCGAGAAAAGGTCTCACGTTTGCAGAACTTATATTCTGGCGGGAGAAGTCACATCATAAAGAGGGACAAATAAACACATAACTTGTCAAGGGCAAGTGCCATACAAGGACAGTGAAAAGAGAGCTGGGGTGTTGGGGGGGGGTGTGGACTTAACAGGGGGTGGGGGAGGGGAGGCCTAGAGGAGAGGAGAGGGCCAGAGCCATACAGGTGGACAGGAGGGGAGGGGGAGCCTGAGCCACACAAATGGGTGTGGGGGAGGGGCCTGAGCCACACAAATGGGTGTGGGGGAGGGGCTTGAGCCACACAGGTGGATGTGGGGCGGGGCCTGAGCCACATAGGTGGATGGGGGCGGGGCCTGAGCCACACAGGTGGACAGGAGATGGGCGGGGCCTGAGCCACATAGGTGGACAGGAGTGGGGAGATGCTCCCATTGTGGAGAACAGAAGACGGGGCCTGGGAGCAAGCCTGGCACATCCACGGAGCGGCAAGGACACGGGGCTGGGCTGGAAAGGGAGCAGGGCCCCGAACACGAGGCTTTCTATTCTGGAAGGTTCTGAGCGGAGGAGTGAGGAGACCTGACGCGGGTTTTAACAGCTGCCTTGTCCGCTGCAGTAAGCACAGCTGCTGGTGGGCAAAGGTGGAAGGAGGGACGGTGGAAAGGCCACTGCCAC
>NW_011889156.1:412245-414081 GCF_000151845.1 Pteropus vampyrus
GGGGAGGGGCCTGAGCCACACAGGGGGATGCGGGGAGGGGCCTGAGCCACACAGGGGGATGCGGGGAGGGGCCTGAGCCACACAGGGGGATGTGGGGAGGGGCCTGAGCCACGTAGGTGGATGCGGGGAGGGGCCTGAGCCACACAGGTGGACAGGAGCAGGGAGATGCTCCCATCGTGGAGACCAGAAGATGGGGCCTTGGAGCAAGCCTGGCACATCCACGGAGCGGCAAGGACACGGGGCTGGGCTGGAAAGGGAGCAGGGCCCCGAACATGAGGCTTTCTATTCTGGAAGGTTCTGAGCGGAGGAGTGAGGAGACCTGACGCGGGTTTTAACAGCTGCCTTGTCCGCTGCAGTAAGCACAGCTGCTGGTGGACAAAGGTGGAAGGAGGGACGGTGGAAAGGCCACTGCCACGACCAGGCCAGAGAGGGTGACGGGGGTGGCACTGGCTGGTGGCAGCGAAGGTGGGAGAAGGGACAGGCCCTCGATGGCTGAACCTGGATCCAGATGGAAAGGCGGGAGGGGCAGCACGAGCTGATCGAGGGGCTGAGCGGGACGGGGCAGCAGGACGGGTCATGGGTGACATCACCAGGAAAGACAAAGGTGACCCGTAATGATGGAGGCGGCAGCAGGAGCACCCCGTTTAGGGTCAAACACGTATGCGAAACGCCAGGAGCAGTCAGAACGGGATAAATGCTAAGAGTGACGCTTTACTGTCGTCTCCACTCCAGCCCCGACCCCGGTCCTGCAGCTCACGCCAATCACGCCTCGCGGAGCCTCAGGGCTGTGAGGTGTGTGCACTTCACTGGGGCACGCGACACAGCCTGCCCTGCCTCGCATTTCCACGCCGTCCTCATAGCGGGGGGTGGGGTGGGATGTAAAGTAAACTCGGGTCAAAAGTCCTTTACACACTTCTGGAGGGCAGCGGAGCACATTCCGTAACACACGTTACTGTGAACTGCCATGTCCGGGGAACCAGAGTTTAGATTTGGAAAGAGAGATTCTGAGATGCAGCTGCTCTGTGATCCAATCTGAGCGAACGCCCGGCCTCCCACGGGAGAAAAACAATGCGACCCAAACCCAGACTCCAAGTCCGCGTTCAGAACGCAGGCGCGGCGGGCAGTGGGGCTGCCATTCCCTGCGGGGGACGCTGAGGGGACCTCGGAAGTCAGGTCCCCCGAGAACGGGACAGGCTGGCGTCGGGGCGGACCCTGCTGCCGGCTGCAGCCCTCACCTGCCATTAGCTACGCCCAGGTACGGCCTGTTGGATTTTGAATACAAGATTCCAGCACTGGCGGGGGTGGGTCGGGGTCCCCAGGGCCTGCCTCTGGACCAACGCCAGGCCACTAGCTAGAAAATTAGCGAGGACAGCGGAGACGAGGTTTTAAGTCAGGGCAGGTGTCCTGGGGTCAGAGGTCACTCTAAAAATATGACAGGAAACAGGCAAAGCATTGGTTAAATCAGAGGACAAAGCTGGGGTACATACAGACGTCCAAGGCAGGCACGAAGGAGAGAAAAGACGTCACAAGCACACTCCGCCGGGCCCGGCCATGCAGCAAAGTCGCACACCCCCACGCAAGGAACAGGAGACTGCAGCTCAGAGGCACCTGAGGGTCATCTCAAGTCCAACTCTGTGTCGAGCGGCAGAGCAAGAATCCAGCACCGAGTCCGCCTGGCTGCACCGGAGTCCATGCTCTCACCATCAAAACGTACCAGACGCAGAAAAACGGAAAGGAATTCATGCCCGTGGACCGCAAGACTCAGTATTGCTAAGATACCAACTCCACCCAAAGCGATTACAGACCCAGAGCGAACCCTACCAAGATCCCAGTGCC
>NW_011889156.1:415141-417282 GCF_000151845.1 Pteropus vampyrus
AACATCAGGCTTTGATCCTATAGTAATGAATAAGGACAGTTCCCGATCACCAGACCCCAAGCTGGAGGCTTGGGTTCCACCGGTCCAAAGAAAGATAAAAGAGAATCTAATAAACGGTTGAAACACCCAGGAGCTAAGGCCCAAGTGTGCCGGAGAGAACACGTTCAGAGCCTGCGGAACACCTACGACATGTGTTTAAAGCTGTCACGACTTCAAGTCTCTCTAAACGTCTACTGTTTAATCTAATTTTCCCTCATAAATGTTTGGCTTCAGCTCAAATGGAATCAACATTTCCATTATAAATCTCTATTTACACATTTTCCTAGTTTGACTGTAAAACATCCTTAGTCTGATATATGACAAAAGCAGAAGCCAGAATTGTAATGCTTTTCACTGGCAAAACAGTTTTGTTACAAAACCAGAATCACAGTTTTCTGGGAGCCAAATGTCTAGAAGTTAGTCGAAGCAAAATGAAAAATAAAATTCTGTGGAATATTCTTCAGTTACAAATTTTCTCCCAGACTCAGAAAGAACTGTCTGGTTTTTTTTTTATCATTATATTACTAATATTAATTGCTACCCATGGGAGCACATCATATTCAGTTTTGCCTGTGGAACGTGGACACACACCACACAACCTCAGGCCGGTCACTCGCGTGCCTAGTCGTATGGCGGTGTGCCATTTGTTCAGCAAGTGACTTTGTGACGTGTGCATCATAAATGTCGAAAAGCAACAATAACAATTATATTAGTCGTTTTTAGCAGGGCTACTGATCTTACACATATTAAAACAAAAAAAAGTGAGACATGCTCCACATGAGACTTCCCGTTCAGTCAGTCACAAATGTTGGCATCTCGAGTGACTTTCTTTTTAGGGACACGCTCTGTAGCTAAAGCAGAAGAGACCTGGGGCACTCACACCCCAGCGCCTGACAGGAGCCAAGGCCGAGGACACGCACGAACTGCTGGGCAGAGCTGCTGAGGACCGGGGGGGGGGGGGGCGGTGGGACACGCCTGAGACCTGAGAAGTGGGAGCTGGAAGGGGTGGGAACAGCACAGTGTCACCCCAGAACCACGTCCCATCAGCCTCTGCCTGCGATGCTGCCCACCAGCGTCTTAACGTACGTGGCGCGTTTTCGTATACAAAAGGCTCTTTGAAGAAAACGGGAGAATCCGATTTAACACCCAGGAGCTCGCGGATGCTCAAGGCCACGTTCTAGTCCTGAGGGAAACAAACAGACTCTCCCCTCTCCTGTTACTGCTCGTGAGGGGCCGCCGTCCTGCGACTCTGCTCCAAGCAGTCTGACGCCAGATGTGACGGCCCAGGGTCTGGAGGAAAAAGTCAAACCTAAGAGCAATCAGGCTACAAAACGAATAAGCCACTCAATCAAACTGAAAGCCAGCCCACACACCAATAAAAGTCCGTAGGCAGACTGGGAAAACAGTTATCAAAAAGTACATAACAAAATAACGGATAAATACGTAAATTAAATGAAACCTACAAGTTCTAAGTTTGCAAGTTCCTTCTTCCCTCAAAACCACAATATCCCCGTGAATAACTTCACTTTAAGATAAATAAATAAATAAGCTCTTCTGTCTGAAAATACCTCAGACGACGACAGGAATGACAGTTGAGGTGACACAGACTGAAACGTTAATAACCAAGTTGTCGTGTGTCCAAACATACGGGAAGTCTAATGGCTTAAAACGTTTATGTTTCAAAGACTCTGATTTAGTTTAATTAACTGTGTTTTAGTTTGGCATTACTGAGCATTTTGTAGTTATAGAATGTCTTAGTTCTTAGAACAAATCCTGTTTTTGATCAACAGAATTAAAAAATATTCATATGCACACAAGTCCATAACTAACCAGTAGTGTAACAGCCACACTCTGGAGTGACTTACGAAGAACTAAAATAGCAATTCATCCTTCTACGGAGTTCCCGCTCCATACAGAAGTCTCCTGACTTATAATGGGGTTGCCCGATAAGTCAAAAATATCAAGTCAAAAATGCATTTAATCACTTAACCTACTGAACCAGAGCCTGGCCCGACCCACCTTAGACCTGTTCAGACACGCAATTACCGAGCGTGGCCCGCTAAGTTGAGGAGCGTCTGTGCATCCTAAAATTCACTAGATCC
>NW_011889156.1:418940-425188 GCF_000151845.1 Pteropus vampyrus
TTGGCAGTGTCCAGCAGCCGTCTGGGTGGCCGTCAGCGTCACGGCTGAGTAACGGCTGAACCCCTCAGGCCGAGCTGACAGATGTAGCCTGGGGGACGGGGGGGTCTACCTATGAGTCACCTATGGCTTTTGGGGACCGCCGACTCCTTTGGCAGGGACAGGGGACAGGGGGCAGGCGTGGTCAAAGGGCTGAGTCCTCCCTGGGACTTCTGAGTGTGAGAAATCTCAGGTCTAGGATCCAGAAAGGTCAGGCCGGAATATTCGAAAGCACTTGCTCCTCCTCCTGTCCGACTCCCTCCGTCCAGGGCCAAGAGCACTCGAGAGTTTCCTGGGCGAGGAGCCGAGCCCTGAAGGCGCCTCCACCCAGAGGGGCCGGGCGGAGGATCCCGGACCGTGCCTGTGGGAGGAAACCTTCCCCTCCGAGCTGGAGCCCAGAGCAGACGCCAGAACCCAGTCCCCGCCTTTGACGCCACCTAGAAACCTGTGCGGCGTCACAGCGGAGGGTCTGGTGGCCCGTGTGAGCATAACTGGAAGGCTGAGGTGAAGCAATTCGGTCACTGTATCCCCCCGCCCCCCGCCTTCTAGAAGCAGAGCCTCGGGGTCCCCTGTGCCCCCGGGGGCGCAGCACCTGGGGGCCGGGAGCCTGAGGACGCTGTCCCATCGGAAGGCCCCAGGGACCTGGGAACTCGTTCCTGTGAGCTTGATTCTGCTGGTTTCTGAATTAACTGGTTAAGAATTAGCAAAACCCTTACTTGTGTGCAGACCGGAAGTCCCCAGCAGAGGGGCGGGCCATTCTCCGAGTCCCTGCGCCCGAGCCGGCCGGCCTGGCACGCACCATCAGAGGAAGCGGGGCCCGGGTCACGCTGCGGGTCCCACGGGGCCGGGCTTCCTTCCTCTCTGAGTTACAAGGGCAAATCGAAAGCACCAGCTAGGAAAGCCAAGGCCACCCTCCCGGGAGCCTCTGTCCACGCCTTCGTCTGTGCAGCCCCACCAGGCGCACCTGCTCCCTTCCCAAGGACAGAGCCCGCAATGCGCCAGGAGGGGAAGTTCAAGGACCCGGGCCAGCCAGGGGTGTCTCCAGCAAGTTACGGAAGCGTCAGCAGAAGGAAGGAAGGAAGGGAGGGAGGGAGGAGGACAAGCAGCCTGGGCAGAAACGGCGGACGGAGGGGACAGACGGACGGGGAGGAGGGACGGGGGTCCATCTGGTGCTGGGCGGTGATAAAGCTGGTATCAGGCCAGAACACCATCAGCAACAGTCGTGGCCTTCACCGGGGCTGGCCATCGGCACCCCTGGGCGCCCGACATCCTACCAGGTTCTCAAGAGTTCCTTTCGCTCTGGTTTCCCACTTGTGAATAATTTATTGTTTTTAACTAGACAAACGAAAATACATTTGAAAACGATGAAGAGGTAGAACCTTTAACGGTACGTTTTATGGGTTTCCCGCATTCTAAGGTCCAAGTGCCAATGAGGTTTTCTTTAAAAAAAGAGATCGAATGTTGACTTTTTCCTCCTAAAATTTCAGATTTATTGACACTGAACAAGTCCTAAGTTATCTTCTTGCCAATATCTGCATCTATGAGTTAAGACGTTAAATCAATGCAATAAACTTACACAATAAAAGCGCTCAGTTAAGTTTGAACTTCATTCCTCGTCAACTTTATCTGCTTGTTGGAGGCTTTTAACGGATATTTTAACAATTTTAGCCTTCTCAGGAACCCAGCCGTCAGCACCCTCACTACGAGCTGTCCCCAGGGGCACTCTGCACAAGGGGACCCCATGTGCAGGACCCCCAGGCAAGCACGCCCCGAGGGCAAACGGCCAGGGAAAATGTCAGGTCTTCAGCGGAGCCTGACATCTCTCCTCCTCCGGACGTCCTGTTAGGACACCCACCCAAACTGTAACAGAAGACACCGAACACTTGTTTCCTTTTCTCCATCACACACATCTGACCTAAAAATGTCCTCCGACTATTTGGCACTTGTAGTTAAGGCAGTAATGAGTTACCACGACGACGAGCACTAACAGCGCTGGACCGCTACCACCTGCTTACGCGACCTGGGGGGTCTCTGGGCCGGGGAGGAAAGCGACACCGGCACGCGAGATCCTGCAGCCAGCGTCTGGCTCGGTCTCCGGGCTGCGGGCGCAGCTGCACCTGTGCGGACCCGAAAACGTGGGCGCTTCGTCGACCAGGAGTCATTCCTGCCCGGGAGGTCCGGGCGCATGCGACTCACTGCGCCCAGAGACACCCCGAAACACGTCTCCTTACACGCTGCGGAATCGCTCCGCCCCAACATTCTCGGATGCCCCCGACGCCCGTCATAAACACAGTGCGGGAGCAGCCCTCAGCACCCCGAAGCCTTCCGTCCCCTCCCTCTGCCAGAGAAAACGCACACTCCTCAGCCCAGCGATCAGGGCCCCTGTGCAGCGTGACCCCGCCCCGCCTCGTGTCTGTGTCCCAGAGGTCCGGGGCCAAGCGGCCCGAGGGATGGAGGAGGAAGATGCAGCGACCTCAGGTCTGCACTCACGTCGTCTGGTTTAACTCTCACCCGATCCAGCGCCATAAGCAGTAACGTCATTTGCAGATGAAGAAACAGACTCCGCCCAGCTGCGGAAAACGTAGCTGAGACCCCATGGCCAGGAACGATGGGGCAGGGGTGGTGGCCCGGGGACCCCGCCTCACCTCCGGGAAGCCGGCAGAGCCCAAGGGGAATAACTCATGCCGTGTGCTCACACGTACTCCTCCCAAGTGTGTGCACACAGCCTGGGCTGTGAACAGAACACGCCGTGTGTGTGCACACTGCTACCTGCACGGGACAAAAACCAGGCTTTGCCACCTCCGAATTCCCTCAGCTACAGCAAAACAGCTAGGATTTCCAAGAAACTTCCAGAAGCGATTTTAAGTAAATGCTATCGATCTGTGCGATTTTAAGTAAATGCTATCGCTCCGTGCTCGCAGAGTCCCTCCCTGTGCGGTGGCTCTGTCCACCGCCAGCAGCCGCAGGGTCTCCCGAAGGAAAGCCTGCGGTCAGGTGACCAGGTGACGAGAAGGGACAGACACAGAGCAAAGCCACGACAGCCACCTTCTGTTTCACCTCAGGCCTATTTACTGATAGAAAAAAATATCGTGTACAAACATAATTTGAATGATTTCCTGAAAATTTTCCTGTTGTGCTATAAAGAATCGGTACTTCAGAAGCCTGGGATGTCTAACGCTGCCTTTCACACTTTCACAAGGAACGTCGTACGTGTGGGCAGACGCACGCACGTACATAGAAAAGCACACGCATGCATGTATGTCGCCCCCGACGCAAACCTTCCTGTGTCCCGATACAGAAATTAAACTTTTGTGCTACTATTCATGGAACAGGCACTGGACCCTTCCATGTTCCAGGACGACTTGGGACATAGGGAATGTTTCATACGATGTAACGGTTGTAATAGAAAAGTGCTTACGTGACGATAATAACCTGAACGTCTCAAAAACTACCTCTACCCTAACATACCCGAAACAGTTAAGAAATGTGATGTTAAGAAAACACACAAGCCTGCTGGGGGCATCCCTGCCTATTTCTCTGTCAAATACAAGGTCCGGAATAACAGTCCTAGGTCTCCTTAAAGGAAAAGAGGAATAAGCACCAGAATGTGCCAAAAACACTCTCACCGCGCTCTCGCCTCAATCAGAAAAGCCCCCAGGACAGACCCCCTTTCTCTCGGGCAGGCAGGCGCTCCCCATAAGTGGGCGCGAAGCCCACTGCTCTAAGCTGCGCACAGGAGGCTCCTTACAGGAGGCATCGGCACTTTGGGAAACGGGACGGGCCCAGCCACGCTGTCTGCTCCTGCTCGCCCCTTTCCCTCCTGAGAGAAATCAGCCACGTTAAGGAGCTGGACTTGAGACAATGCGTTAAAATTACAAGAAGCCTGACAGCGACGTGCCAGCAGATGATCCTGATGAGGGGACTCGGGAATTCTCGGAGCGTGAACTGTGACGAACAAAGCTCCCTGTCACATAACACTGAAAAGATGCAACGCGTCTTTCACGTGGACTTGAATTTGGTCCCAAAACCATGTACGTTTGGCGACGATCTTATTTCTAACTTCTTATACACCTTTCTTATTCATTTTTGATATGTGATTTCAATTTTTAAATCAAAGCACTTGGCTCAAATGCGTAACAGGCTATGTCGGAGCTAAATGCCCTAGAAGAACCATGGCTGGCTTTTTTTTTTTTAAATTATGAAAGTAATCTACTTATCTTTTAAAAATATGGGAAAAGACAGAAAATGAGTAATTAGACATGATATTACTACCCCTACGGGAGCTGTGATTTTTGTCTATTTCTTCTAGCTCTTGTCCTTGAATTATTCTCCCTGGCAAAAAAACTGGAAAAAAAACATTAATGGCTTTTGAGAATTGGTTTTTAAAAAAATTCAAACTGTCCAGAAAATGAAAAAACTTTTCTCAACTATTATTAAGAGTTTGACATATACGTGGCCTTCCAGTTTTTTAATTCACATATAACTATTTAAGTGTTTATAATTTAACGGTAATGAAATTACACCGTACTATAAATACCATACTGTTCTAAAACCTACTTTTTAAATTACTTTATCGATGACTTCTTTCCCATCAGTAAATAAAGATCTGTATCACCCCTTTCAATTAGAAGTGCTTGCTGGCTTCCTTTAAGAGCTACGGTTGTAAAGTAAACGTGCTAGACCACACTTCAGAACGTGAATTATTTACAGACCGAGCAGAAGCATCATTCTTCCTTTTTCCTGGCGTCTCTGATACGAGCACAATCAGCAACCACGCTGGCATCACACTGGAAACCGTACCTCTGTTCAGAATACCCCGATCACAGAGAGCAACAAGCCACCTTCATCTTCCAGCAGACACAGGGCCGTGTTTAAATCCTGAGCCTAATGGAAGCTAGAGTGATTCAGACACACGAAATGCATCCGATCGGAAGACTAGAAAAATGCATTTTGCGTTTTCCAGGCTATGGCCAGCTGGATACAGAACATAACCTTGCTTTTCCGTGTAAAAATATCCCTTTCGTCTTTAAAAAAAAAAAATCTCGGCTCTTAATAAAAGACTTTTCTACTGCCCTGAGAAAAGAGGAATGAAAACCCTAAAAGGCCACTGGTCTGAGGGCCACCGTCACTGTCATTGTCATCCGCTTTTCAAAAGGGTTTTACGGCCCGCTCCTCCTTCGGAAGAGTCAACTGCGGTACGGACCTCCCGCCTCACCTCATAAAAGATGCCACAGGAAGCCTGCCCAGCCAGCAGCCACTGGCACAGACTGCTGAGACCCGGGGCCGGGGGCCAGCGCCCGGCTCTGCAGGCCTGAGGAGCCCCCCTTCTTTGTCGTAAGGGCCCCCTGCAAATGTGTCCGGTCTCAGGCTGCCACCCTTTCAACTCGCTTTCCACTCTCCCCGTGTCTTTTTCTAATTATTCCCACGTGGAGAGACTGTAAGCAAAACCCGCACGGTCGTGGTCAAGTACAAAGGTTAAAACCCGAGCGTGTCAGAGCCTGGCCGTCAGGAGGGGGTTGCTGAGAACGCCGAACAGGCCAGGCGGCATGAGGAGTCTTAGGAACGGTTGACCCCTGACCCGCGATTGCGACAGGCGTGGTGGGTGACGAGAGCTTCCGCTGTCTGGGAAATTCACTGCAGTGGGACGCTTTCTTCCCACTGGTGACAGCCAGTGAGGACCCGCTACGGGCCTACAGTTCTGGGGGCTTGAGGCACAACTACGGGAAGAAAGACTAAGCTTTGTATTTAATCGGAAAATCTGCTAATCGAACATACATTTCAAGGTTAAACATACGAAAATAAAAGTTAACGTTATTTCTCTTCTTGACCACTTTGATTCTGCTTCTGTGTCCCTAGCTCAGGACATCACTGCTGCCTTGGTTGCCAAGGGAGGAAGGGAGGACTCTCAGGCCCTGTCAAGCCCAGACGCACAGGTGAGGACACGCGGCTGTGACGCTGTCTTCCCTCGTCCTGTGCAGGACCGGAGGCGAGCGGCCGAGAGGCCCACGGGCGCGGCCCCCCGCTGTCTGGGAGACGGACGTGGGGTTTTCCTAATCCGCAGCTGCCCCTCTCGCTTTGGAGTTTTCGCTGCATAAAATATTTGTTAATAACGCATAAAATATTTGTTAATAACGCCACGTTGTCAGCGGACCAAACGGCATCTTGCTGGATTCACAAGAGCGAGCATCGCTCAAAAGACCATCTGTCTCAGA
>NW_011889156.1:426078-426817 GCF_000151845.1 Pteropus vampyrus
TGAGGGACACAAGACGTGGCGGGGCTGGCAGGAGCTCAACCGAGATGCCGCGCTGCGTGGGTTTGGGGTCTGGCGGGCACCCGAAAAGGCGAGCACGAAATCGGTTCTCCTCTCCCTCTCGCCTTGAAAGTTCTGCTCGGATCGGCCCCAGAACCCGTCCTTCCGCACGCACGACACGAAGGGTTCGGAGTGTGGCACCACGGACGCCCCGGGCGCTGGCGAGCGGAGCGCGGACCCCGGAGCCTGCGCACCCCGGCCGGCGAGGCAGCCGCACTCACAGCCAGCGCTGGAGGGGTGCGGAGGGAGGAGAGGAGGTCGCAGTGGGGGAGTCGGTGCCGCTCCGAGCTGCGAGAGAGGAGGGCAGGGCGCCCGGAAGGAGGATGAGGGACAGACGGGCGCACCTGGAGCAGCGCCTCACGCTGCGGCGCGGCACGGGGCACGGAACGGCGAGAGCTGTGGAGACGCGTTGTTTAGGGCGCAGTGTTGAGAGCCAGGCCGGGGAATTGTAATTTGACTCAGCCCAGCGCCTGACCGAGCGTGAGCGGTGACCGAACGTGGGCGTCATCCACGACGGCGACACACCCACGTCCACGCGTGCTGCGCCGCGCTGCCCTTGGCTCTTTCCGGTGCCACGTTGACGCTGTGACATCCGCGGCTCTCCCTGACTCGCGGAGCCGCCGTCTGACACGGACGCGGCGGGCAGCAAGCGCGTGGCGGGTAAAGCAGCTCCGAGCGTGGG
>NW_011889156.1:427573-430052 GCF_000151845.1 Pteropus vampyrus
CTCCGAGCTGCGAGAGAGGAGGGCAGGGCGCCCGGACGGAGGACGACGGACAGACGGGCGCACCTGGAGCAGCGCCTCACGCTGCGGCGCGGCACGGGGCACGGCACGGCGAGAGCTGCGGAGACGCATCGTTTAGGTCGCAGTGTCGAGAGCCAGGCCGGGGAATTGTAACTTGACTCAGCCCGGCGCCTGACGGAGCGTGAGCGGTGACTGAACTTGGGCGTCATCCACGACGGCGACACGCCCACGTCCACGCGCGCACGGCGCCGCGCTGCCCTTGGCTCTTTCCAGTGCCACGTTGACGCTGTGACATCCGCGGCTCTCCCTGACTCGCGGAGCCGCCGTCTGACACGGACGCGGCGGGCAGCAAGCGCGTGGCGCGTAAAGCAGCTCCGAGCGTGGGTCAACGCCGCACTCCCGGCGGCCGGGGAGAAAACGGGAGAACGAGGCGGGGAAGAGACAGGCCCGGCGGAGAGCAAGGCGGGCTCCTGTCCTCCGCACCACTCATGGGGACACGCGGAGGTGGCCCTTGTCTCAGGCCCAGACCGGCCAGGGCAGGGGTCCGCCCAGGGTGCAGACAGAGGAGGGGGTTCCACAGCCTGCTGTATTCACCCTCTTCCCCCTCCGGGCACCCATTCGATGTTTCCCTCCCCTATAAAACGTGCGCTCCGACCCTCCTCCACTACAAAACTCATCGGGAAGGGTAGCCGGCCCCGGACGCTGCGAGCTCGGTCTGTTATGAGCCTGAATTCCCAGTGACAAGCACATTTACATCCTCCACGGGGCTGGAGCCGTCAGCGAGGGGCCACTGAGAACTTCCTGCCCGACGGCACACGGGCACCGACAGAGGTCACAGTCTGGTAACCCGCGTTCATGCTGTCATTCCATCGCTCATCAGGCAGCTACCAGGTGGCCAGGGCCCGCGGCTCGTGGTGGAAGATACGCCACACGTGGGCCCTGACTTCAGGAAGCTACAGTCCACCCCAGAAGGCAAGGCTGACCATCTTCCCATAACGCGGGGCTCAAGTTCATCTCGGAGAAAAGAGTCGCGCTTCCCAGAACAACCAGTAAGGACCAAAATGGATAAATTCTAATTAGAAATTTCTGTCTTGACCTCCTGCCTGTTGTTAAAATGACTTATACAGTCGTCAGTGGAAGCCAGAGAAGGAACAGGAAGGTCTCGGTCAGACGGAAGGCCGTCTGGACGAGGCTCCCGCAGGAAGGGAGCGGGTAAGCGGCCGTGTACAGAAGGGATTAGAGAAGAAGCATTTACATTTCGAGTCCTATTTTTAACACGCTTACTTTGACCCAACCCCTCAAACACCACAGTCTGCCACAGGAAAACTTGCCACGACGCTCCCCCAAAAGCCGTTTCCCTAATGCTTCCTCAGGAGACCGCGCTACACGTGTGATGCACACACATCCTGACCCTGGGCACACGTGGCCGTGTTTTCTTTCTGGAAACGTGATCTGCATCCAGCCGCATGCAGGCTGCACCCTGGCCTTGCAGCTGTCGCTGGTGAGCTGGATGCTGTCACCCGCATTCCACGGGCTTTGTCGGTTCAATTTTAGCTAATGGGCTAAAACGGTCCCGTTATTTTTATTAAAGTAATACAGAAATAACTTCCAATAATGAATGTCTCAGCCGAGGCCCGCACACCATACACGTGTGTCTATAATTAACACAATCAAATGTTCCCTTTTTTCCTACTAAGCGTTTGGCTTCCTTCCTTATAACAAATAAGTTTAGCAAAGCTTAAGTTTACAAATTTATGTACATCGATTAGTCGATTCTGGCAGAGGCTTTTGCTTCAAAATCAGACGCGACGCAAAGATCTGAACAACTTCTAGGCGCTACATCACAGCTCTAACCTCAGCAGCACTGAGAAAACCAGGGATGGCTTATGGAACAAACAAAATCACCCAGTGGAACATGCTCACCCTGCAATTCTGTGCCCCGCCCCGCCCAAAAGCAAACAGAAAAGGGTTTCAGACCCGGCGCTCCACCTGTACCCGAGGGCGGGCCAGAGGGAAGCGGCAGTCCGTGGCACAGAGCGCGAAGGCGGCCGGACATGGTGACACTCTGCCTACCTGAGCTAACCCGGGGCGACAACCCACTCTGATCCGTCACACGTCCAGCGCACCCAACAGGCGAGCGGGCCAGGCTCACGTCTCATCAGAGCGCCCGGAAAGACGAGGCCGAGGCCAACGCCACAGGCCGCATAACCCCAAACCACGGCCACTTACAGGCTCGCCCAGACCTACGGAGCCCGAGACAAAGCTGCTGTGCCACACGGCCCGCCCTTTCCAAACCCCGAGGAGGCCCCCGACTGCTAAATGTAATCTGACAATCAGTGTAGGTGAGCGTAAAGGTCTGGCCCAGGGTACCAGCCGCACGGAGAATCTGCGGATTCGAAAAAGAACCAGCAGCCTGCTCGGCCTTTGGAAATTCCAGATAAATGCAAGATGAAAAGGACAT
>NW_011889156.1:430102-433129 GCF_000151845.1 Pteropus vampyrus
TGGATAAATTCTAATTAGAAATTTCTGTCTTGACCTCCTGCCTGTTGTTAAAATGACTTATACAGTCGTCAGTGGAAGCCAGAGAAGGAACAGGAAGGTCTCGGTCAGACGGAAGGCCGTCTGGACGAGGCTCCCGCAGGAAGGGAGCGGGTAAGCGGCCGTGTACAGAAGGGATTAGAGAAGAAGCATTTACATTTCGAGTCCTATTTTTAACACGCTTACTTTGACCCAACCCCTCAAACACCACAGTCTGCCACAGGAAAACTTGCCACGACGCTCCCCCAAAAGCCGTTTCCCTAATGCTTCCTCAGGAGACCGCGCTACACGTGTGATGCACACACATCCTGACCCTGGGCACACGTGGCCGTGTTTTCTTTCTGGAAACGTGATCTGCATCCAGCCGCATGCAGGCTGCACCCTGGCCTTGCAGCTGTCGCTGGTGAGCTGGATGCTGTCACCCGCATTCCACGGGCTTTGTCGGTTCAATTTTAGCTAATGGGCTAAAACGGTCCCGTTATTTTTATTAAAGTAATACAGAAATAACTTCCAATAATGAATGTCTCAGCCGAGGCCCGCACACCATACACGTGTGTCTATAATTAACACAATCAAATGTTCCCTTTTTTCCTACTAAGCGTTTGGCTTCCTTCCTTATAACAAATAAGTTTAGCAAAGCTTAAGTTTACAAATTTATGTACATCGATTAGTCGATTCTGGCAGAGGCTTTTGCTTCAAAATCAGACGCGACGCAAAGATCTGAACAACTTCTAGGCGCTACATCACAGCTCTAACCTCAGCAGCACTGAGAAAACCAGGGATGGCTTATGGAACAAACAAAATCACCCAGTGGAACATGCTCACCCTGCAATTCTGTGCCCCGCCCCGCCCAAAAGCAAACAGAAAAGGGTTTCAGACCCGGCGCTCCACCTGTACCCGAGGGCGGGCCAGAGGGAAGCGGCAGTCCGTGGCACAGAGCGCGAAGGCGGCCGGACATGGTGACACTCTGCCTACCTGAGCTAACCCGGGGCGACAACCCACTCTGATCCGTCACACGTCCAGCGCACCCAACGGGCGAGCGGGCCAGGCTCACGTCTCATCAGAGCGCCCGGAAAGACGAGGCCGAGGCCAACGCCACAGGCCGCATAACCCCAAACCACGGCCACTTACAGGCTCGCCCAGACCTACGGAGCCCGAGACAAAGCTGCTGTGCCACACGGCCCGCCCTTTCCAAACCCCGAGGAGGCCCCCGACTGCTAAATGTAATCTGACAATCAGTGTAGGTGAGCGTAAAGGTCTGGCCCAGGGTACCAGCCGCACGGAGAATCTGCGGATTCGAAAAAGAACCAGCAGCCTGCTCGGCCTTTGGAAATTCCAGATAAATGCAAGATGAAAAGGACATAACAGCAGGAGATAGTGAGTCTACATTCTCGGGCCCAGAAATCGCGCGAGCATTTCTAAGGAAACCGTTCTGTGAACTCTTGTGAATTCTCCATCATGGAAGTGCGGGGGAGGCATGGCCCGCCCACCACAGCAGGTGAACGCTCGAGGGTCGTGACATAAAGGGCTTCTTCCCCAGCAGCCTGGACACGGCGGCAATGTCCTTGAATAGCATTCCGAAGTACAGACAAGCCAAAGTTAACCCAGGAGACTGTCGACATTCACGGATCACCTCCACTTGGTGACAGCCCCAGAATGGCAGACACCGGATTCCTCGGAGATGACATTCCAGCCAAAGATAGCACAAGCGCTGTCTGGAATGCTCGCCTCTGGGATGCAGGGCCACCGAGCTGCTCAAAGACATTTAACAGGAGACCAAAGCCGATCCTTCTGCCTGTTCGGAAAACTAACGGGGAAAACGGCACTAAGCTGGGTTTCCGTCACCGAGGGTTCTGCCGGCTGCCCCCAGACCCTCCAGTGTCCCCAGCGCCCGCCTCCTGCCGGAGCCCCAGGCTCTGCTGCTGCCCGTCGCTTAAGCGAAATACCCAATAATTTCATTCCTCTCACCGACCTTTCAAAAAGCGAGACTGAACTCCGAAGGCCTTCTCCGCCCCCTTCGGTGACAAGGTGGGGCCACAGGGCAGTTCGACACGCAGGTGAAAGTAAGTTCTGTCGATGAGCTGCAAGGCCACCTCCGCCGATGGGGACAGAGTCCCCGCGACTCAGAAGGCAGCTTCTACCGCTTCAGCTTCACCCCGATGTGGAGGCGCCAGGTGCGTCCGCGGCCGTGGAAGAACTAACAGAGACAGAGACGGGACACGGTCAGGGGGACCGGTCGCGGCAGCCGCTTCCCGTCGCACTGGAGCCTCTGGAACTGGGCGTCTTATGCCCTCCCCTACGAAAGGCGCAGAGAACAACACGGAGGGCTGAGTGGACCCCAGCATCAGACGCAGGTCTGCAAAGAACAGATGAGACGCTTTACTCAGAAAAAGTGAAAGTATACTTTTTTAAAAAGTTCATTTCATTTCATTGCATTTTTATACCCGGATGACAAAATCACGAGTACAGGAGAGGGGCCAGGAGAGACCCCAGCCAGCACGACGACAGCTCTGGGGCGGCAGTCAAGAGTGGGGAGACCCTACACCCGCCAGCGGGAAACGCCCCCGTCCGCCAGCGGCGAGAGGTGAGCGACCACCGAGAGCCCAGCTCGATCGGGTCCCGGGCTGGAGGAGGAGAGAGGCCGGCCCCGCACCGCGGCGGCCAGACCCGGGGCCGGCGACGGCGGGGACGTCTGCTGACCTGGTCTCGTTTACGCCCCACAGAACCAGGGGGACATGACACGAAATGCCTGCCAAGCGCCAGGCGCCGGGGAAGCGTCTACTTTACGTAAGACACCCCGGGACGCAGTTATCGGGGCTCACAGGGCGTGGGCCGGTGTTTCATGCTCGTCAAGGGTCTCCAGAGGCCCCCTTGTGCCCCCAACATGCGTGCCGTCACCCCCCTGGCTGTGCGGCACGTGAGGCCCGGCCCAGCGGTGGCTCTGACCAGGCGGTGCGCACCCACCGCCGGGCCCCGTCCACCGACCCCAGG
>NW_011889156.1:434444-435691 GCF_000151845.1 Pteropus vampyrus
AGACGTTCGTGTTACACACTCAGGTTAGTGAGCCTGGATGAGGCGACGCCGGCTCTCCCTCAGTGCACGGTCGCTATGTTCTGAATGCCGAATAACGAACCGTAGTTTGGACCAAACAGACGACAATTTACTCAGCAAGACACGCTGTCCTAGCATAAAAGTAAACTCTCGCCTCTCAGGGAACAAATGTCGTGGAAATAGTTCGGTTTCGCCAGCGCTAAATTAATATCGTGTCGGCAGGGCTGAGGTTAATTTCTACAAAATTCAATTTGCAAAAACCAGCCCAAGGCTGCGCGATACGACACTCCCTCGATGTGTTAATTTCACACTCTCGCGTCCTCATCACACACGCGGGTGGGGTCGGTGCGCGGAGTGGGGACAGCCCGAACCCACCCACGACGCGGATGCGGCCTTCCAAGCAGACGGGGCGCCAGACCCCGCCCCCCCTGCCAGCCAATGGGAGAGGGAGGAATGTGCTAGAAACCAGCCAGGCCGAGTCAGTTATTCTCACCATGCTAGGCGCCAAGGTCTCGTTTCATAAACCCTTTCTCCCCATCTTCATACAGAAGGGACGCTTTTGATGTGGGCAAATAACACCAACTCAGCCAGGTCCAGCCCGCCTCACACGCACAGAGCGCCCCGAGCTCCACGGCCAAGGTCCCAAGCCTGGGAACTCACTGCAACCCTGCTCCAGCCGGCTCGGTGTTCCTGAAGAGAACTTGCCAGCGTCCGTAAACTAAGTACACTGAATGTTCTAGCACAAAAGCACTGTCTGTAAAGACGATGCAGAGAGATGTGCAATGTTAGAGCAGAGTGCTTCAGCACAGGTACCAAAACACATGTGCCGTATGTTCACAAGTGCGTAGCACAGCCACACACGGAAGCGCCTAGTCACAGGAAAAAATGAAAAAGTCTCCAAAAATATTATTGGTTATTATCTTTAGGTTCTGGGATGATTTTATTTTCTTCTATCTAAATATCATATTTGGACACAAATTACTTTCGACAGGGACATCCCTGTGAAGCCGAGAAGCCTTCGTGTGCAAACACCAACACCCTCCAGTTGCCAGGGAAGAGGAGATCCGTGTGTATCACAAGCGTAACTCGTTTACCGCATTTCACTTTACTGGACTGCGTTTTTTACAAATCGGAGGCAAGACCATCCACTGGCAAAAGGCTTATGACTCTCTGAAAGCTCAGATGTTGGCTAGCATTGTTTAGCAATAAAGTATTTTTAACTAAGGTAT
>NW_011889156.1:437091-447375 GCF_000151845.1 Pteropus vampyrus
GATATTAGGAAATATAAGTTATCCCACTACAGACGCAGGGCTTTAGGACCTACTTATGAGGAAAAAAGTAAACAAATACTGCGGAGTTTTCAGCTGGAATTTTAGGTCTTAGAATCCTGAGCCAGAATCTTAATAGACATAAAAGGAGCCTTTCTTAAAGCATGAAGCTCTCGTTCACCAAACATTTATTAAGCACCTACCAAGTGCCAAACATCGAGACTCTTACACATTTGCTCACACGTATAAAAACAGTCAGTCGGTTACAAGCATTCTCTACACGCCCCAGTTCCCTGCCAAGCACACCACAGCCTCCTCTGGGTCAGTAAGACAAAGTCAGTCGAGCAGAACAAAGTCCTGGACCTTCCTGGTAAGTGACACGGACACCACCCCGTCTGCCTGAGCCCCGAGCCCTCTTCCCAGACCGCATGGCCATCTGTCAGGGCGAGAGGGACCACGTGATCAGAGCAGAGCATGCAGGCACTGACCGGCCAGACTCTGAATGGCCGGCCGTGTGCCCGCTTTGTCCAAGGCCCTCGGGGCTGGAGGTGAAGGGGAGACCTCACCTCCGGCCACCTGAAGGTCCCCCTGCTCCGGCCTGCATGGGAGGCCCTGAGAGCATGACCGTGGCGTTAACACGGGCTCGCTGCCTGGATCAGCAAGAGGTCCGCGGAGGGCACTGGGGGCGTGGGACCCCAGAGCACTACTGATGAGAAGAAACGGGGACACGGTCGGAAGGCAGTGGGGAGAGCCAACGCCCCCGCCCCCCCGACCCTTGACAAGACAGTTACAGAGTGACACAGATCCAACAGCACATTTTAAAGGCCGAGGAGAACCCTAAATCTGTAAGGGCAACAGAAAGAAGGCGTCGGGACCAATCATGACTGCCGCCGGAGACCCTGGGGTCCACCCCTCGCTGGGCGACGCTGAGGGGAAGCCTTCGCCCGGCTCGCCCGGCTCGCCCGGCTCGCCCGGCTGAGAATCGGTCTGGGAGTGGGTTTTACGAAGACACGCGCTTTCCAAAGTCAAAGCTGCACAGCAGTGATTCTAACGTGCTGCCTATTACAGCTTTTCAACGGAGGGAGAGACGACAAGGGCAGAAAAGGACCGTAAATAACATCCCGTCTATTATCTGGCCACATTAAGGGCATCCTAATATCTCACAGGGAGAGACTGTTTTCCCATCGTGGCTGCAAGGTCCTCGTGGACCGTGGCCTGTCTGCCCCGATGGACCAATGCGTATCTCCGAGAACGGTGAAGAAGCCAGTGAGGCCTGACTGCCATTTTAAAAGCAAAGTTAAAATAACATTTAAAATAACATTTAGTACCGACTCGATCTGTTTAATCCACTTACTGAGCAGACCCAGACCAGGAGGTGCCCCGGGTGAAGCCAACCGTTTTTCAGACAGAGGGCAGAGAGGCAGGAACAGGAAAAAGCTTCGCATGCTCACTCCTCGTCCCCCAGCGCTAACTACGCATAAGTTAGCACATTTTAAAAGGAAGAGATGAAATTAAAAACAGCGAGCTCACAAACACCTGCGAGGCAACGTGCCTGGAGAGCCGGGGGTGGGGAGGCCACGAGGACATCTGGCCCACCTGTCACACTGCCAGACCACTGCGTTTTCAAGCTCTTTGGCCACTTTCTACAGAAGAAACAAACAAAAACTCTACATGCCCGAGCTGCGAGGCAGCAGCGCCCACCTGTAACCAGCCCTTGTCGGGCCAAATCCGGCCGCCTCAAAGGTTCTGCGGGCTTTTGTAAACCCGTGGTGTGGGTCAGTGCCTAAACACAGTCCTGCTGCGAAGCAGATCACCCAGGAGTGAGCCCTCCGCACCGCACTGCCAAACGGGCGACAGAGGCGGCGAAGGACCACAGGTCCTCGCGGGCTGTGCCCAGGCCCCTGCGCCCCACCCCGACTCGCCCAGGCCCGTGCCTGAACACAGCGACCCTCATGGCCCACACGGGAAGGGGTGGGGGCAGGGGGCCTGAGACACGCACGTCTGTAGTGCTCACTGCCACTTCCAGGGGGCCTTTTCCCCCACTGAAACACGCACAGAGGGGACAGCCACATGGTAATGACGACCAGAGGCGGCCCTTTCGAGCCTCCCTTAGGGGACTTCTCAGTCTCCACCGCTATCAGAACCACGTGGGCAAGTGTTTAAACTACAGACGCCAGAAACTCAGTTTTTAGGTCAGTTTCAAATGTCAGGCACTAGTATCTCTAAAAGTTTCTCGGTGATTCAGACGGAGACTAGGGCTGAGGACCACCGCTTAACACCACCGAAGCTTCTAGGCCAAGCCGGGTCCAGTGCCCAGGATGAGCAGGAGGCAACACAAACCGGCAGGGCGGGCCAGCCCCAGGGGCCAGAGGACAGGGGCGCTGCCCACCAAAACCGAACAAAACTCGGTCCCCCGCAGGCGCCTGTGGTGTGATCACAGGACGCGAACAATTCAAACCTAAAGTTTAATTTAATTAAATTCATCCTAATTTTAATTCAGCACCTGCTTTTCCTTTTCTCGCTACACGTATCAGAAAGGACTCCTTGGAACCCCACGGCGGGGGCGCGACAACGCTGTGTCAGCAGTGTCCTACGAATAGATCGTAGTTGGCTTTCCAAACAAAACTAGAGGGAAGTAAACAGAAGAGCCAGGTCAGGGATCACAGACGTCGCCTCATCGGATTCGGGGAAAATGCAATCTTTCAGCAGATCACCATCTCCACTTTGCAAACATCAAGACTATGGCACCTAAAAGATTAAGTAAATCGCACTATTACCGTACGTTAATAACCTGGAGGGCCAACCCTGCTGCCATCCAATTTAAAAGAAAGGTTCTTTCACATTCTTGTCACCTACGTGTACTATTTCCACCGCGCCAGGTGCTTTCCTGCAGGTACATGGAGCCGGCAGGGCCTCACGGCTAAGGGCCGGCGCTGGTGCCCATCGCCTCTGGCGGGCGGGCTGGCGGGAGTGACCGCCCAGGGCTTACATCTCTGTCCTTGGGGAGCCTGCATCTGCGGGGCACAGAGACAGAAGGGTCACAGGAGAGAGTGCCCGCCGGGGCTCCGAAGAGCCTTAGACCAGGAAGTGCTCACAGCCACCAGCTAGTATGACCCCCACCTGCGCAGAGGCTGGTCTCACACACCTGTCACGCTCGCTGGCAGGTACTAAGTATAAAAGCAGCGCACTTCTCTGCACGTGCAGACTCGCTACTCCTCTCTCTAAATAAACCACTTAGGGAGTGAATGACTGCCACGCCTTCGTTTCTAGTGTGCCCCAAGGTGCAAAGGGGACCGAATGACCCAGGGTCCCACAGCCTCCTGGACCACAGAACGTGAAGCAGAAGGGCGCTTGCGTCTGGCGCGGCTCACACGGGACGGCTCCATCTCGGCTTGTGCCAGACCCGCGGCTAATGACCAAGGAAAGACGGTTGTTTCACTTCGGAATGCAAATGGTCACACTATCCGTTGCTCCTCACCGAACGCTCCCTTTATGGAATCTTCCACTGATATTCCCTCCAGAGAAACGTCTGATAAACACAAACAAAGGAAAGAAAAACCACACCGAGATTTCACGTGCAAAATGACAATGCGCCCCACGCAAGCTCTGCTGGCTTCCAAGGTCGCGAGCTGAGCGGGGTGTGAGCAGCTTCTCACGAGGGACACGCGGCATCGCATCCTCGTGACACAGACTGTAAGTGTTTCTCAGATGACAACTCCGCAGAACACGCCTACGGAGTCCGGCTCCGCACTCGAAACGTTCTGCAGCGGTGACGCACCAACTTTCATGTGAGTCACGTCCACCTCGCTGAAGCCGTGCAGAGTCACCGCTTACACTAGGAAGCGGCCGACGTCCAAGATGCGACGAACCGGGAGGCGACCCAACGGCCACCGCGCTCAGGGGCGAGAGCGCTGTCAGCGGCTCGATACTCCACGCGGGTCCTCGGGCCACTGACAGGCCATTCATTCGAGTATCAGAACATACGAGAACTGTCATGTTATTCTTGTTTACACTCTTAAAGTTCTGTTAGGATTCTATCAGTATATTCACCTTTATAAATAATCAATGCATGAATATATGGATGTGATCCATACAATTGTACACACGCTTCTCTTGGGTTCTTCTCATTATCTGCCTGCAGACATTAAGATCTGAGGCTGAAATCTCTGTAAGATAAGACCACATGGAGACTTAGCCTTCCCTGGAGTCACCCGCCCCTGGGGCATTGCCACAGTCAATCGGACAGCCCGGCTCCTCCTGGCGCCCAGATTAGCTATGCGACCTCCAGAGGGTCATCTGACTTTCCTGGGTCTCCGTCTTCTTATTTTTAAAATGTGGCCAGCAATACCTGCCTCAGAGACTGGCCGGGAGATCACATAGATGTGTGAAGCGCTAAAATATCACGTGCCACGCAGCAAACAGCAAGCACATAATGCTGCAGTAGCGCACGGTAATGATCATCAGGAAGAAGAGGGAGCAGCCCGCGACAACATTGCAAATGAGACTAAGCGTCTGCCACACTCCATCACAAAGTCCTTTTCATGCGATCGGGTCGATCAGTTACACTGCGGGAGAAAATACTTGTCGATACAGACCTAAAGCACATGTCATTTATTCAACTAGACAGAGCCTGGTAAGAAGAGAAACTGGAAAAAGTGAAGGAAAAGGAATAAATTCCTAGTTATTGAGAAAAGCATATCTTACCTTGTCGATTGAGAAAAATAATTCTAAGTGCAGAGCAGATTTTGAGTCTGACTAGCACGTATCAGTCCACGAGAAGCTAGATGCTGGGCCCGTCAAGTTAAAGATCAAGTCCTTTCTGTTCAAGTGCAGGTTCGGGGGGCATGGAATGGGGGCGTGGGGGGGGTCTCCAGGGCTGAGAGGAGGCCGAGAAGTGCCGGGCAGAAAGGGACAACGCGTGCTCACAGGGCGGGTGTGGCTCAGCGTGCCTGACGCCCTTGGGGACCTCACCAAATTCTCATGCCCCGTGAGACCACGTGCAAACCCATCCAATTACCTCTGTCCTCACACCATTTCGCTGTGGATAAAGCACCCCAAATGTACACGTCCAAATCATGCATCCCACGTGTGCATTAAGTGCCTACGACACGCCAGGCCTCCGGGTGGGCATGCGGGCCCACCGGCGTCTCAGCTCTCAGTGTCCTCTCCGTGTGATGATCACGGCAGTCAAATCTGTTTTTGTTTTTAATATTTTAGGCGAGGCAACCCTTGGTTGACCTCACAGATTGCAAAGAACTTGGCAGCTTACAATCTCTTATTTATTTATTTATTTATTGTTTTACGCTTACAGCACCTGGTCTTCCTAGGTGGTCTCCCATTCAAGTACTAACCAGGCCTGACCCTGCTGAGCTTCTGAGATCGGACGGGATTGGGCTTGCTCAGGGCGGCATGGCGGTAGACACGGCAGTCAAACCATTAACTGGACTCTGTGTATACACTTTTCCTCCTCCCTTAGGTGCAGACTTGACGGGGAAGGGCCACGTTTTAGCCATCTGGTCTCCCTTTGCACTCACCAGAGTGTGCCACTTACCAAAATCACCCAATGAATAACCAAACTAAACGGCCCCCAGCCCACACCGGACAGGAGCACCCAGTCGGCCTCCCCCGAGGCCTGCAGGTTTTTAAGGTCATTTGCCTGAGGTGGCAAAACTTTCTAAATCGGGCTGACGGCAGGACATGAAATGAAATGTTTTTGAACATCTTTGTGCTCACCTGCCTGTAAATTTCACGAGCAGGGTGATCAGCACAAACGCAAATGTCAGGAAGAGCTGTAAGGTCACCGACACCTCACACGCGGGCCAGTCCGGATCGGCTGGCGCTGCTCGGACACAGCTTTGACCCTGACCGCAGACAGCACGCTGCTGTGTGAGCGAGCAGACGCCACCCCACGCCACCCCACGCCACCCCGCCCCGCCCAGCAGACAGACCTAGGACCGAGATGTTTCTTCGGGAACCTGGGCAGGACATGAGAAACGTGTTAGTCTGAGAACATTTTCAGTCGACGGAGATAAATTATGGCCCCCAGAGGTCCCTCTGAGTCCTGGAAGACGCCTGGCCTCACGAAACTGGGCATAAAGGACAAGGACCGAAAGGAAGCCGCGCGCTCCTGCCAGTACTCGTTTCGATTCCAAAAAGGTAGAGGAGGTTGAAAGTTGAGAGCAGAACAGGAGAAACAGGATACTCCAGGTTTCTGCTAAGAAAATGCCCCAGAAGTTAAAAATGCTTACCGGAAACCCGAAGGCTGACATGCGCATCACCACGACAGGCTGGAAAATTCTATTCATCTTTGTGAGGACAAGAATCTGGAGCTCGGCCCAACTTTTTCTTAGTAATTCCCTAACGACAAGCATCGACTTCTCCCACAAAACGAGTGTCCTAATCCTCTGATGAACAAGCCGCTGGGCCTGTGACGCCTGGCTGAATGAGCCGTGATCCCTCGAATGGGGAGTCAGCGCCACAGGATGATGCAACGCGTCGCCCATCAAAGCAGCGAGCCACCGCCTCGGCCCTGGCGCTGTGACGAGAGTGACAGGCTTCGAACGATGTGCTCTTCACGTTAACGTTTGCGTGAGGATAAAGGTCCTCACGAGAGGGAAGATGAAAGAACCAACGCAAACGAACTCCACGCTTTCCAATTAGGGCATGGCCGTGACACATATGGAGATCGCGTTTAGGGCATGGCTGTGACACATATGAAGATCATGTTTAGAGCATGGCTGTGACACATATGGAGATCACGTTTAGAGCATGGCTGTGACACATATGAAGATCACGTTTAGGGCATGGCTGTGACACATATGAAGATCGCGTTTGAAGTGAATTATCACCTCGGAAAGACACCGGTAAAGAGCAGCCTAAATAATGCAGCTCGGCCGCCCCGCTCCACGCTCGTGAAGCGTCTGTCCGAAATCACGCCGTAAACAACTCAAACGGTGTGTGTGAGTCGGGGCGGGGGGAGACCATTACTAAGAATTTACGGAAATACTTGTTTGTGTCATGTGACAAAATCTCCAGAATGAAGAAGTTTTAAAAAAATTAGTACACATAGTAATTCAAAAGGTATGTGGGCCAAAGAAAGACAAGTGGCCGATGAAGGTGCCTAACTTCAGCATTCGTTTTTAAAAAGAACATAAATATTAAAACAACGGAACAATTAAAATAACAAACAAGTAAAATAATGAGATTGCTCACTGTTGGGAGGGCCAGAGGCTCCCTCCGAAGTCACTGGCGGAGTCACAGATGGACACGGCCTCTCCGAAGGGCAGCGCAGCACTGGCCACCAGCGTTTCAGGTGTGCGTAGCTCTTCACGCAGGAATTTCATTCCTGGGGCCTCAGCTAAGAACACAGTCGTGAGGAAGAGCGAGAACTACTATGGAGCCACTGTACGTGTCAAATTCCTAAAGTCGAGTGGGCTGAGGCAGGAGGACACGAGTCCGTTGTTCCCTTAACTGGCCTGTGGTTCCCTTAACTGGCCTGTGGTTCCCTTAACTGGCCTGTGGTTCGCTTAACTCTTGAACTTTTCAGTCCTGTGTCAATGCCTGGAGATTTTTATAAACACTGCCTGTTCCTGTATGCAGACCACATGACATCCGGTACCCAAACCCCCGGTCGTCTGGAGCATGGCCACCTCAGTCCCATCCAGCGACCAAGAAGGTAGGACTGATTCTCCCGAAGGACGTACCTCTTACTATAAGACCCCGGCTTTTCTTCTTTGGAGCCCTCTGCGTGCTGTCTAGTCGTGTGTACGATTTGCACAGCCTAAGACCCTTGAATAAATCTTTGTCCTTTATTTCCAGCCAAAACCTCCTGACTCTTTTGTGTTCGGCTGACAGCTATGTAAGTCTACACACGAGCATTTTGTTAATAAGAGCCAAATACTGACAAAGCACCTAAATGTCCTTCGATAGTTATATAAATTATAGTATGTCCACACAATGAGATGATTTATCATTACAAAGATTAAGTAACGACACAGAAAATATCTCTACGGTATATAAGTGAAAAAAAGCATCTGGCAAAATAGTACATGTTAGTTAAATAATCCCATTTTTGACCTCTTTTTAAAGTATACATGTAGGTTTAAATGAAAGTTTATCAACCATGATTGCTTTTGGGGAACGAGACTATGAGGAGCATTTATGCTCTATATAGTCTGTGTAGTTTGAACTGAATATACCTGCAAATTTAAGAACTAGACAATATAAATTGTGACACAATGAAGTACACTTAAAATCACGAGCGTGTATGTCAAACGTTTTTACAGTCGCGTAATCTTACATCCCCGTAATTTCGCTCATCAAAATTAACTGTAAAGGAAATAATCTGGAACCAGGACCTTGAGATTTGCTGACACACACGTGACTAGAGAAAACCTAGAAAGTGCTCATTCCAGGAAGTAGCTATTTCCCCGTGGACTCGGAAGCACAGTAAAGGGCAGAGGCCACCCAGAGCTGTGTCCAGGCAGCTGGAGGTGGCCCTCGGCTGGCCAGAGGCTAGTGACAGAGTGAACGTATCGCCTGGCTTCAGTGCAGAACGAGGAACCAGGAGGGACCAGCACAGTTGTACAAAGCGGGGGTCCTCCCTTAATACAGACCCAGGTACCAGCTCGTCTCCTGAGCTGAAGGCAAATGACCCCCCACTCCTGTTACTTCGGCGTCAGAAATGACTCATCAGCACGTCAGCCGCGCCTCTGAGCCACACAGAAGAGGGGACGCGGTCTCCTCGGGCTGAGGGTGGCCCTGCTGGTCACTTCCCTGACTCCTCCTCTCTCTCCTGCACAGAGTCACAGCCTGACCATTCGACACAGTGCACTTTACATATCTCTAATTTGCAGCAAGAAAACACATGGCGACCTACGCCCTCTTCCAAAGACGCCTGGCCACTGTTGAGTGCATATCCCCTTAAAAACATTTTTAAATGCATCCTCCCAGGCCACAGGTTTCAAGATGCACCAACACGCAAAAATGACAAAAGCTGTGGAAACAGACGGTCAAGAGGCATGGCGACTAAAGGCAGGACCTGAGCTCCCGCTGGCCCCTGGATGGCAGGGAAACAAGGGGTCACAGGACAGTCCTGGAATACAAATGACAGATTAGGCATAAATAATCGATCGACGTTAAGTTATCTGAAGCGATCCCCGAATATCTCTTTTCCAGGAGCCTGGAGGGTTAACAAAGGGCCATGCACCTGTGACTCACGCCTCAGTGGTGCAGAAGAAAACTGTGTACGTGCGTGAGCGTGTGCGTGCGTGTGCGTGCGTGTGTGTAGACAGACAGACCGAGAGGGAAGGACGGTGATCCAAAGCCAGAGACCCGTGTGACGGGGACAGTTAGTTTCGGCAGCTCCTTCGCGAACCCATCCTACCTCCTGCTGTCCCAGGAAGTGCGGCGTTGGTGACACACACAAGTAGGAAGGCAGCTAGCTCTGCTTTTACGCTCTGTCTGAAAAAGGTATTTAAAGTGACACCACTGGCCCCGGCAGAGCCAGCCGAACCCCGTCCAGGAAGCCTTGGCCCTCCCTGACCCCAGTCTGTCCATCACCTTCCTCACGTAGGGGTTCAGAACGAGTCAGCCCAGATGTGCCTGTGGCGTTTGGGTCATCCTGAGCCAAGCAGAACTGAGACCCTGTGGGCTCACGAGAAACTTCTGCTTCCTGCTGACTACCTAGAATTTACATTGGGAGCCTTGCCCACAGCAGGAGTTGTCACCACAAACAGCGTTTCAGAGGTGTCCGCAGGGCAAACGGCTCGTTACTGGCCACCTGCTCTTCTTATTGTCCTGTGCTGACCCCCTGAAGCCCCAAGGGGCCTTACCCCAGCCTTCACTCGGAATGTCACCAGCCTCGTTCCCCTCCTGTCCCTGCACAGCTCACGCATGCGGGGCTCCTGGATGTGTGCGTGCGATTCGGCCTGGCATTTTCTCTCGTTACCCGTCCCGCGCAGAGGTAGCTACTAGACCAGCAGAAGAACCGTGAGGGCAGAGGGACGTCCCCCCCCCATGCACAGTGGCCTCTGTCACCGCAGGCAACCCCCACCACTGCGCTCACACCCTGTCCCTTCAAGCTAAGGGACACACACGTGCACGTGTTCAAACCGATTTAAAGAATCGCGCCCTTTCAGACACCTTACGGAGCGTTCCCAGGAGCTCGCTAGCGGCCCCCTCTGAGCCTGGGCTCGGCCCCGGTGAGTCCCTGAGCCCGGGGGACATCGACAGGACACATCGGTCCAGTTTAACACCCAGGTGGCTGTTGGGGGTGAGGACGTGGCC
>NW_011889156.1:448585-456152 GCF_000151845.1 Pteropus vampyrus
GCCCGGTTCACACCTGCTGTCCCCACACAGTAGTAACAGTGCCCCTGAACAGTGACAGATTATAGAGTCGCCTACCACGAAGACTGTAGCTGGCCTCGGCTTTAGAAAGCCCACCTTTTTTAGCCTGTCACACTTTTATAAAAGCCCGAAACAGGTGACATAGAGTTACTACTGTCAGTCCCTTGACTGTAGCCGAATGTGAGACCATGTGCGGGGCCGACAGAGGGGACGAAATTCTACTGACGTAACTTGTGCAGCCAACACCGAGCTTAGGAATCTGAAGCCCAGCATGGCAAGCTCCTTGAAATATTAAACATAGATTCACGACACGATCCAGCAAGTCTCCTTGTGGTATATATACCCCCAAAAGAACTGAAAGCAGGGTTTGCAACAGAGGTTCGTACACCCAAGTTCATAGCACCGTTATTCACGATAGGTAAAGGGTGGAAACCCAGCTGTCCATCAACAGAGGAATGAATGAACAAACTGTGGTCCATCCAAACAGTGGACAGTATCCTGCCTTAAAAAGAAAGGCCCTTCTGACACATGGACAACCCTGGAAGAGGTTTTACATTATGCTAAGTAAAAGAATCCAGTCACAAAAGGACAAATCCTGTGTATTCCACTTACGCGAGGTCCCTAGAGAAGCCACATTCGTAGAGACGGACAGCGCCAGGGCGGGTGCCAGGGGCTGAGGCGGAGAAATGGGAGTGAGTGTTCAATGGGGACACAGTCTCTGTCTGGGGACGTGAAGATGCCCTAGGAGATGCATGGATGGTCGTGACGGCTGCGCCACAATGTGAACTGCACACTTAAAAACGGTTAAAATGGTAACACCTGTGATGTGTACTTAGCACGGTAAAAAGAAAACACTGAAGTTTCTGTCGAAAAGACTTCCCGACGTGAAGTAATCAGAAAGATGCATTATTGGGCATCTACACCACGGCTTCGGCCTTGACCGCCTTGCCGACTCCCACCAGGCGCCCACCCACGCGGCGCTGGCCACCTGCTAGCCCTCAGCTGCGGGCAGGCACCGCTGATGGACACACGAAGGGACAGACCCCCGCGACCGGACACAGCACCACGGACAGCGGAAGCAGCCTGGGGCCCGCGCGGGAGACGGAGCCGCACGAAGCATGAACTTCTACAACTAAAAAACGGCTCAAGTCCACTAAAGCATCGGCGCTTTTCCAAAATTTTAGAGATCCATTTTTTTCCCCCTCTAAAGAGGTTTTCCGGTTTCTACCTTTTTTGATGCTCATACGTTAATAAAGCCCTCGACTTGAATGGACGAAGGAAGGCTGCGGAAGTCCCGCTGACTAGACAGTCTGCCGTGTGACCGTCCTGCCGCTCTGCACCCCGCACCCACCCCGGGCGCGGCAGGGGACTGGGGACTGTGGGCCCGCGCTTCCTTCCTCTGATGCACAATCGGCCCGTCCACAACGGACGCCCCCCTCACGGCGCTTTGTTTACCGACAGGAAAGGAAATCACAGATCCCGCAAGTGGCGGGAGGGACCCGGAGCTCTCCTCCCCCTCCCACCAAGCGGGCGGTCTATAGAGGGGACTATGGTCTCCGGCCTTGTTCTGGCTCCAGAGAAAACATCAGCAGAGCGGGGTGAGGGAGAAGGAAGGTGGGCTGTCCCCGGCCCCCGCTGAGATGGGCAGGACTGTCCCCCATCCCTTCTGAGAGGGGACAGGCTGTCCCAGGCCCCTGCCCTCCAGCGGAAGCTCCGCGGGAGCCCCAGATGCGCGGGGAGCAGTGTGGCCGGTCCTCACCAGCAGGCTCTCCTGCTGCCTGCCCAGTGCAAGGGCTTCTGAGAGGGGACAGCAAACGGTTTTTTTTTCCACTGAGAAGAATAAAAATATTCCATCCAGCTCAAAGTCACTGTCCTCTATCAACTGTGAGGACGGGCTCACTAGTATTCAGGGAAAGCCAGCACCAGAAAAAGGCTAATTTTTGTTTTTGTTTTTTAGTTTAAAAATAAAAGCCCTTTCAAAATACTGGGGTCTCCGCGAGGGGCAGAGTCGTCCGTGCCAATGTCTGTCCCCGCACTGCGGACTCTGGCGATGTGTACGGTGACCCCGCTAGTCGTCCCGCCCCGGGCCAGCAGGCCAGCCACGCTTCCTGCACCAAAGCCGCAATCACGGCCACGTCCTGTGCGTCATCACGTGGCCCAGGGACGCCCGGCTGGAACCCTACACAGATCTCGGCCCCTCCGGAAGGACACACAGCCTGGGGACAGCTCCTCGAAAGCACGAATCCAAACGTGGAGTCGCTGCCGGATTCAAACAGCCAGACACACGCGGAGAAAGGCTGGGCCCCCCGGGGCCCACAGGTCCCCGGTCCAGACTCCGGGTGGCAGGGGTCAGGGACACGATGCTTCAAGGCCACAGACCCAGCAGTGGGCCCCGTGCTCTACACTCAAAAAACACCCGATACATATTTTCTTAAGAAAAGGAGAAAAAAGAGAAGGCCGGAGAGAGGGGGTGGGGAGGGAAAAGGAGAGGAAAAAGGTGGCTCCCCACGGAGACGCGAAGGCCACCGAGAAGAGGGACGCAGACGCAGTCACTTCGCAGAGGGAGTTTCCATCTGGGCCCCGCGAAATCGCCGATATTCTGCCACCTTCTACATCCCAAGCAGGAATTTCATGGGACCCAACGTGGCCCGGGTGAGGGGACTCAGCCCACGTCCGCATGGGGACGTGAGCCCGTGGTGGCCGAGGGCCACCTGCCCGCACACCTACCCCCTTCCCCAGCTCCCGGGCAGACCTCTCCCCACCCGCACGCAATGCTGTTCCTCAGTTCAAGGGTGTGCACAGAACCAGGGCAAAGCCACGGACACCTGCTCGGGGACACTACTGGGCACGTGGGGGACACGTCTGGTTTCTACTGAGCGTGCTCGCTGGGAGCTGCTGGCCACGTCCTGCCCAGCGCAGGGGAAGGGCTGACGCAAGGTGCCCAGCCAGGCCGGGGAGGCAGGGCCGGGACACGCAGGAGGCGCCCAAGAGCGTGCGGGGCCTGGAGACGCCCCGTCAGCTGAGCGGCGCTCTCCTATTCTGCTGAGGCTGGGTTTCTGTCCCTCATAACCAACATTCCAGACGAAGACACCGATCCAAAACCACAGCAGGCATAACTTAGTCTCAAAACGGCCTTCGAGTAATTCCACCAGATGGCCTCCAGCACCTTCTACCTGGGTCACGGTATGTACGCACTGTGACCTTTCCCAAATAAATACGCCTAAAGTCTCCTGCCCCTGTCCCGTGTACCAAAACGTCCCCATGACCCAAAACACAAGCATCCCTCACAGCCTACGCCAAAGGCCTTCTGCGCCTCCCAAGTCTGTGTCAGCCATTTCCAGGAGAAGGAGGTTTAAGGGAGAACCTCTCGACAGAG
Source organism: Pteropus vampyrus (assembly GCF_000151845.1). Taxonomy (NCBI): domain Eukaryota; kingdom Metazoa; phylum Chordata; class Mammalia; order Chiroptera; family Pteropodidae; genus Pteropus; species Pteropus vampyrus. Next base: position 451,980 of record NW_011889156.1, read on the forward strand.
TCTCTCGCCCTGCCGGGACGTTTTTCAGCCTCGTGTGACTTCCGGAGAGACACCTGTGCCGTCGGTTGTAGCTCTCGAGGAGCGGGAGCCTTAGGCACAACGGGCCGTCAGGAGATGGCCGGGCAAGCGAATACCACGAGGCCAGCACCGTTCTCAAAAGCATTTGCCGACGATGATGTCACCATCGACTAAGTCTTCATCCCTTTCCGTAATTTATAACATGAATTTTTCTCAATTACATTAATTTTTTAGGAGTAAATAACTCAATTACCACGACTATCAGGAGGGCCGTGATGTGGTTTAGGACATAATCTGGCCTCTTTCAAGATTTCCCACCGATAAGATCGGTCAGGAAGACTCTTGGGAACCAAAACGCCCCGGCCAGAGTAAAACAAAGAAGCTGTACCCACGCCGCAGCCACCACGAGGCTCGAATCCCCAGCCACGGGCGGCCACGCCACCTCCCCTCCGGCCCCCCGCCGGCCGGCCGTCACTCGCCCAATGTGAAATCTGAGTAGATTCTGTACTTTAAGGAAAAGTACTAATAGCAAGCAAAATAAACTACAAAAACCTAAATTCAAACGAATGACCACAGGTGTCCATGAAAGGTAAAGACGTCCAAGCTGATAACTTGTCCAGGGGGCCCGTTTCCTGACACAGACAGGGACAGCACCCATCACCAGGTGAATGTCTGGGATCATCCTTCAATATCACTTACACAAACTGCCAGATGAACGTCGATGATGAGCTGGGCAAACCAGATGGAAGGAAAATGAGAAAGAGAAATAAATTGGTATAGATTTTTCTATCACAGGCTCGACCACAACTAGAAAGGAAGATATAAATCTGCCAGCGCGAAGTTGTGTAATCACTCTGTTGTCATATTTGGGGAGAGGGACGCATTCCGGATGACAGCTATCAAATATTTAGCACGCGGTAAGGGCGTATTTCATTTAAGCTGTCTTTCATTTAAGCCCGCTACTACTTCGCGTTGTTCAGATTTTAGACAATTGTGTATCTACTCAACTGAGATGTAGGTCATTGTTTCCTACGCGTAAGAGTCAAAAGGCAAAGCTAACCCTGTAACTGATACACAATTTGGGGAAAAAATACAATGAAACCACTTGAAATGCAATAAAAGAGACTATGACCTCTAACCACCCATCCCGGTTATCCGCCATACTCAAGAAAACGTCTGTTTTCTCAGCACCGATATATTAGGCCTTGAGCTGAGTCGAGCTCCGCAGACGCAGTCGGTACAGGACTCTCCAGCTGAGTCCCCTTGTCCCGCAGTAAAAGAAGGGCGTTTACAGCCTCATCTGTGGACGAGGACAGGGTGCCACCACAGGACGACACGTACTGCATGGCACGGACGAAGTGCAGCTTCTGTCTAAGGGGACAGGCCAAAGCCAGGAGTTCCGCATGAGTGGGCAGCGATCAGAGAAGCATGTGTTCTCGAATCCCCTCTCCTCCTCCTCCCCCTCCCTCCTGTTCCCTCACCCCCAAAACAGCCAGGAGCTTGATACCTGACGCTCTGTGCACACAGGGAAGAGAACGCAGCGGGACGACGACACGATACAAAGCGCACGGGAGGAAGAAGGGGCCCCGGGAAGCCCTTCTGCACAGCAAGGGTCCCCCAGCCTCACTGCCCTAGAGAGGGGCCGGGCGGGGGAGCGGGGCGCTGAGGCGGAGCCCGCAGGTCACAGGCTCACGAAGGCGGCGGGAAGCCAAGGTCTGGGGTTGGCGGTAACACCGCTGCTGACTTGCAAACACTCCCCAAACGCTTGCTGAACCGAATGAAACATGCCGCAGGCCTGAAGTGAGAGGGATGGGACGAGCGAGGTGGCTGGAGAACGTGGCATCTCTCACCTGCAAAAGCAGTAACAGCACTAAAAAGACAGCTGTGTAGGACAGGGCTGCGACGCCGTCTCAGAGCAGAAAGCCACACGGAAAGAAGGTCGTATCTACTTAGCTCGGCCTCGTCGGCTCACCCAGGAAGATCCCAAAGCAAGCGGAGCCGAGACGCACCCCCGGAGCCCTCGTCTGCATCCAGGTGACAGGCCGGGACCGCGGGGCGCAGCACGTTTCTGCCACACCGCGCTTTGATACTCCCCTTCATCGCAGTGACGTCAATTAAAAAGAGAGTCACGGAGTAGCTGTCCGGCCCCTCTCGACCACATCTTCAGGAGCAGACACCCGATGACGTATTCATCAGTATTTGATCAGACATTTTCATTTATCTAGAGAGTACATCGCTCCGCAACGCCTCTGCGACTGGGGTTTCTAAAGCAGAGCGGCTGAAGGACACCTGGCCTCACCCCAGAAGCTCTGAGGGCCTCCTCCAACCCGAGCGTTCCAAATTCCCAAGAGGGCCCTCGAAGCCTGACACAAAATCAGAGAACTGAAGAGACGAACAGAATGGGGCAAAAGAGAGACTTGCCAGTAACCAGCTGTCCCGAATAACCGAAACTTACGACAAACGAACGAAGGGCACAAAGGGAGCAGTTCTAACTTGTAGTAGGTTTGTTATTTTTTTAATTAAGTAATGATTTTGTAAATCTCTTGGGGATGTGGTTCCATAATGTAGCGGTTAGCATGTCTGCTTTACACGCAGAAGGTTCTGGGTTCACGCCCCAGTGGAGCCACGGTCCATAGTCTACAGCCATGCCACCCTGAACGAGCCCGATGTCTGATCTCAGAAGCTCTAAGCAAGGTCGGGCCTGGTGAGTACTTGGATGGGACACCACCTAGGAAGACCAGGTGCTATAGGCCTAAATAATAACAAGTAATAATAATAAAAAGTCAATCTCTTGGGTTTTATTTCTAACATGATAAATACCCATAGACACAATCCACACAACAAAAGCTCTTGAGTCCTCAGTAAATTTTAAGAGCGTAAAAATGCCCTGAGACAAACATTTGAGAATCGAGATCTCAAAGGAACATTTAGATGGCAACTCCCACAAAGAAACAAACGTAAGAAATAAAGACAGCAGGTAGGTTCAAATTTCCTAATCGTCAGATGACAATCAGCTCCATTTTAATTCATGAAGCCGAATACGCATGTACCCTGGTTTCTCTTTAGGGACACAGACAAATGGTTAAAGCATTTAACATCTGGGTTTCCATTAATCTCTAAATCCCCCGAATGAGGAGTCTTGGGTGACACCACAGTAACACCGTATGTAAATTTACCCAATTAGCTCACTGATACTCGCACATTCTCCCAAATTCACTGCCCTGTCTTTTGCCACCATTGGCTGACAGACTTCTCGCTGAATTATTGATTTTCTGCCAATTAATTACCATAGTAAGATTCAGTTGGGCTTAACTCTGCAGAGATTTTTTTCCAGTCTCGCTTTTCTGTCTCCTTAGAGTCTGCTGGGAATCAAAATCATTGGAAACCTAAGGACGAGATACTGAATTCTAAATATAGCCCTGGCACAGCTTACAAACAACCGTCGTCAGACGCTGAGACCCCTTTTCCGCTGGGTTCGGACACCGATGCTTCCCACTGAGATCTTCCCTCGATTCGCCGTCGACTCGACCACTGGACTACGTGGACCCCAGGACAGACCAGCTGTGCCGAACCCCGCTGAGGACTGGCGAGCACAGGGGTGTGCAGACTCTCCCCGCCATGGCCTGGGGTACAGGGACGATGTTAAAATCTCTTCGGCAGCAGGATAGCACAGTGTCAGAGAAGGAACACGGTTTCCGATTCCCGAAATGACACTTGCACAGCTATGTGGACACTTATGCAGCAGCTCAAGCACCGGCCACTGCAGGATCGTGACCCCACTGCAAAGCGGGCAGTCTGTCTCTGCAGGGCCCCCGCAGGGCACCTGAATGTCCCGGAATCAGTGAGGCCAGCCTGGCCCTGGCTGGGAAACAGGTCCCTAGATGCCTGTGGAGTAGCGGCAGGGAGGCAGGCACCGCTTCGGCCCCTGCTCCGCACCCCACACCTCCGTGACTTACGGGGTTCTGCGGGCAGCCTATTCAGACAAGGCTCTGTCTCGAGCACACCCATCATGACTCGTTTTGATTGCTCTACAAGGTGGGTGTCGTGAATTTGAGGTACCAGATTCGATAAGGCTCAATTTATTTTTGGGCACAACTTGGTCTGGAAAAAGCAAACAAATTAAGCCAAAGATTAAAAGCTAGAGAAAGAGCCTGG
>NW_011889156.1:457287-464142 GCF_000151845.1 Pteropus vampyrus
ACAGGCAAGAGCTGCAAATTCAACTGATGCGCGCTTGAGAGGACCCGAAGTCACGTCTCACGTTTTAATTCTTAATTTACAAGCATATGTTAAGAAAAACACATACGGCTGAAATGGGAACAGCCTGGGCCTCTAGCACCACCTGCTACAGAGGGCCAGGGCCGCGGGCGCTTCCGGGGGAGTGTCCCCTGGACGCAGTGACCTGGGCTGTGTCTCTCCTCTCCCACTAATTGGTGCTGGAAGGGGCTGCCAGACCCAGAAAAAACTGAGTTATCTGTTTCCACTACTTACTACTGACAACACACCGCCAGAGAAAGGGAAGGAAAAGAAAGATGTAGAAGCATCGGTTCTTAGACACACTTGCACACACACAGTCTGACAGCAAGAGGAATATTTAGCACAGACATTTGCAGACACTTACGCTCTGAATTAAAACGGGAGGCTGCAGAGATAGAAGTCACCGAATTGGTGGTGACGACAATTTTACTCTGCTTCCTGCCAGATACAGTCGCTGTCACTCCACCTCGGGAGGTAAACACGTCTCAACGGGCAGAGCCGAATGAGGCCGCCTGACACTTGATTTTCAGAGGTTCTTCATTTTGGGATAGGATTGTGGCCCCCTAAAATATTCGCATCTAAAAAATTATCGTCACATGCTATTATAAATTAAGACTGCTGGTCTGGCATCAAAATACTTCTGGTTTACTTTTTTTACTGGTAAAAATAAAACAGAAGTTGATTTATCGTGCTGTCTACAGACTACGGGCCCTAAGGCACTAGACGACTGGGAAAACCTGAGTCATCAAAGAATGGAATGTTCATTGTTAACTGAAAACTCGGTCAACTGAACCCGGTCAACTGATAAGTTTCCCGGAATTAACAAAAAAAGCAATTCTTTTTAGAACCTTGCCAACCTTTTCTTAAAAAATCTTAGAAACCTAGCGACAAGACTAATTTTTTCGTATAAAATAAAAATGAGTCCTAATATGTCAAAGTTCCGTTGACATTTTCCATACGTTGACAGAAAAAGAAAAAAAAATGAGTGAAAATCCCTCTCCTTAAATCCTACATTTCATACTTTCTGTTGTACCACTAGGAAAACGGGAGAGAGGAGGCAAGTCAGTTGTAAATAATCCAGAAAATCAGGTCCCTCCATCCTACACCCTCAGGAGCCTCCGTGGACACACGCGCGAGCCCGGGGAAGCTCAGACACCAGCCGCGAAATGACTCTGAGGACGCGTCTTGTCAGGGGCCACACGAATCATCGCATCGCATGGAGCACACTTCACACCAGAACAACGCTTCTAAGAAAAACGAGGAGATGTGTTCTCTGCAACGTCTAAGGGAGGTACCCCTCTCTCCCACAGAGATGCCTTTAAAGTACTGAATTATCTGGTCCAACTCCCGTCTTACAGCCAAGAAATCGGGGTGCCAGTGATGGGCCATGTCTGCTGAGCCCTTGCAGCGGCCTGAGACAGCGGCCGAGGCAGGGAGCCAGCCCTGCCCGGCCTGCCGTCCCCCACCGGCCTCCGCCCAATGCTTCCGGCCTGTGGGCTACCATCGCCCCACTTCCAAGATATTCCAGAACACGAGTTGGATGTCAGCTGGGGACGGTCCTTCCATGGCCTGGCTCAGCGACCTGCACGTAGCTCTGTGGAATGAGGGATTCTGAAGTTAACTCTAAGAAAAGATTGACCGCCTCTGGGGCGCTGTTCGTAACGTGGTTTACGATGCCTTCGCTAAAACGATCAGAGAAACGTTTCGCTCGATCTGCAAAATGTGGCTAGGCGTCTTGAAAGTAACGTGGCAAGAGTTTTCCAACGCGTTGTCAAAATAAAATGAAAAGACAGAAGTTCTCAGCAACACAGAGAACGAAATAAAGATATCCCATTAAAAAAGACCTGTGTGAAATAAGCAATATTTAGGGAGCTGGAATGATGATCTTTAGAAAAACTGACTCTTAGCAGCCGAACAGTGACATGCCCGACCGAGGGGTGTTCGCTCTCCGCGGACCCTGCCTGGCCCGTCTGGGCGGTCAGAGCTAAGGACGCGGGCCAGCCAGGTCCCTGGGACGGCCCTGCTCAGCTGCCTGCCTGGCCTTCCACCGAGGGCCAGACCTCTGAGTCTCTGGTGACCCTGCCTCCTGGCCCCCAAGACTGCTCCCAGCGCCCACTGCTTCCTCCTCAAAGCCCCAGGCCTCCCGATCCCTCAGGCTCACAGAGCCGACTCCGCCGCTGCACTCAGCAGTCACAGCGACGGGGAACACACAGCAGAACCTGAGCGGGGGAGGCAAGCGGGCCAGGGCCGCCAGTGGCGAAGTGGGGGGCGGGGGGGACAGTGCAGAGCTTGGGGACAGCGCGGCAGCAGGTAGGGCCGCGGGAGCAGAAGCTCGGGAGAGCGGGTCGGGGGCTGCTATGCAAGATGCACGCGGCGGGCGGTCACAGCCGGGGCGCCCGGGGCACTGGCCCAGCCCAGCCCCAGCCAGGCTCCTTGTCACACATCCCAGAGCTCTGTTTGCAGCAACACGGCGGGGCCCACATACTTTCTGTTCTAGAAAGTTCCATCTTCATTCTCTTCCTGGGAGAAACGCCTGGGACCAGCCCTAAAGGGAGCCGAGTTCGAATCTCCTTCCCTAGGCCCCTTTCGGTCACCCCTTTCAGGTTTTAGGTAAGTCAGTGGGCTCGTTTCCTGGGCTCGTTTCCTCACTCAAGTTTCTCGTGACCCCACAACCCTAGGGGCTGAGTCTCCCGATTTAAGAGGCTCTTCCTAACGGCTGGTCACAGTCTCTCCTGGAATTATCTAATGCCACTTAACATTCTTAAAAATTCAAGTCCCCGAAATCATGAAAAGTGTCAATGAACCAGCTGCTCAGAGAGCAGGGCAGCGCTCCCGGCCGCCGTGACCGTGGTCCTGCTGGGGGTGGTCCTGCTGGGGGTGAGGTCCGGGTCCCCAACCCCGGTCCCCAACCCGGGCCCCTCGTCAGAAGCAGCCGAAGCCCAGGCCTTCCGTCCCGGGGAAGCCGGCCTCTCTGGGGCAGCCGGCCTGCGGCATCTGTGGCTTTCGGACGCACCGCACCCCGCCGTGACCGTGGTCCCCGATCCGGACGGGCTGCCACGTTTGAGGAGATACAAAGGACAGGCTGGCGGAGGCGCGGGCTCTGCAGGACGGGACCGCGGCCTGGGAAGTGGCTGGTCCCCAGCCAGCACCCTGGGTGCCCTGGTCTCGCTGAACCTCCAAGGCTTCCACAGCCCTTTCGCTCAGCATAAAGCCATCCTGCTGGTGGGCGTCACCGGGGGACAGCCGGAAAGAGGTCCGCAGGGCCTCAGGGTCTCTCCTGTCGCCACTCCCTTTCATTCAGGCAAAGAACACTCACCCCACCCACTGAATTTCCAGCCCTAAGAGCACAAAGCCTGGGGCAATGAAAAAGGCCTCGCTGATAAACCGGCTTCAAAAAATTAAGCCACTAATCTGGAAAAGAGAAAAGGGTCTGGGTTCCTAACGATGGAAGACGTAGCAAAAAGTGTCAGCCTGAAACCATCTCCCTCCACCCCCACCGCAAGGGAACAAGGCCCAAGGACAGGCGAAGGTCAGCGCACACCACGCTGTGCTCAGCTGTCACCACGGCCACTGGGAGATCCTGACTCTTTTCAGCCGTCACCTTGTCACTTAGGAGAGAGGGCCTGGGGTGCGGCCACCAGCTCTGATGCACCGACCTGGCTTGCAGGCTGAGGCTGCAGAGTCGTCTATTGTGTTCCTTGCACAATAGGGGTTTTTGGAATCCTGATTTTCATGGAGACTGTCTAAATTAACTTTCCTGCAGTGGGCGGGGACTATGCTCAGACTTACGAGTATCCTTAGAATTAAAGTCTGTGCGGCAAAGGACCATTTTCTTCCAATCGAATACTCTTAAAAAGCAAGGAGAACCTGACTTTTCAGACATTTGAAATTTGAGTCTCATTCCTTTAACGTTTTCAAGGCAAGAGTCCTAGTTTCATTACGGACAAGTGGAAACCGTCATTCAAATGCCAGTTTAAAGGGTCCAGAAGCACCAGCAAACCAAATGCCAGCGGAGTCCGAACGGACGTGGGCACGTGCAGGACGGCGGCGGCCTCCCGGAGAGCCTCCCGGAGGAAGTGGACGAGACCTTGCCCTCTCCCCCTGCTCCAAGCACAGACGGGCCTCAGAGGCTGGGGGTGGGGTGAGGGTGGTGGCCAGACAAAGGGGGGCGGGGGGCGGGGAGGCAAAACACCAGAAAGGTCTTCCTCACAACCAAGGGGTCCCAGCAAGTCCCCGGGCTGGCCCGGTGTCTTCCAGCGCCCACCTCAGGCAACCTAGGACTCGCCGCTCCCACGCTCGTCGCCCCCCTCATGGGCCGCACCGAACCCCAAGAGCACGGCACTGGGACGTGCCCCTGCATCTCCCCCACGTGATGGGAATGCCACAGTTACGCTGCCGCTGGTTCACGTTTCGCTGAAAGCCAGGCAGAGTGAGAGCTCCAGGCACCCGGCAGCTGGGCCCCAGGTCACCAACGAGGCAGGACCCTAACGGGAGGCTTTGGTCACTGCATGTGATTACGTTAATGTGAAACATTTAGAAGTAGAAGCGCTTCCAGCAAAAACGAACTGTTGAGACATTTCTTAATGAATCTTTTTGGGATCAACTAACATATTCTAAAATATCGAGGTTCATATGGAGAGGGGGCTTTGCTGCTTGAAGTGAACAAAAAACCTATGAAACGTGGTAGATGTACTTGGAGAGGCAACAGTTTACCGTTTTTGATGTTAAAACAACCAGGAAAGGGAACGAGAGTTTGTAAGACGCCTACTGCTCCTGAGAAGTGCTTCTTCGATTCTTCTGGGAGGGGCTCCATCGGCCAACTTCGGGGTCTGTTTGCTCCCTCCTGGGAATGAGGCAGGGCTGAGGAGGAGGGGCTGCGCCATGAGCCCCTGGTCCTCCCTCAACAGCCCCCCCCCAATCCCGACACCGTCAGCGGGACCCTCTGCTTCTCGCCACAAGCCGCGTCCTTGGACTTGGCCTCTTCCAACAACCAAGGAGGGTTTTCGCCTTCACTGTCACTGTTTATAGTTTGCAACTCTGTGAAAGCCGGGGTGGGAAAAGAGGGTGCCCTTATCGGTTTTCCCGGGCCCGACACCTGTGAACGGGGACAGGGTGAATTTTACTTCCCAAAAAGACATCGCAACCCGATAGCCTTGAGCTTGTGAAGGCAGCTGAAATCACAATACGGCACCTATCGCCCCCCCATGAGCACCTGAATTTGCACCACAGTTTATCCGCATTTGGTTTATCCGGAACTTGGCCTGTACAATATGTTAGAAACGCTAAAAACTCATAGCCTCATTTTTTCCACAAAAATGCGCTGACCGCCCATCACGTCTGGGCACTGTGCTGGAAACTGACGCCCCGCTGGTAAGAAAGAGTCACTGGCCTCCGCCCCACAAAGCGTGTGGCCTGGGAGGGAAGAGAGGTGACCCCACAGGCAGGCACAGTGAGCTGTAACGTGGGCCTGGGGGAGCGCGGGGCTGTTCAGGGAGGACACGGCTGAGGTCAGAACAGGGAGGGGATGGGAAAGGTTCTCAGCCCCGAAGTCCGAGCTGAGAACTGAAGGGAGCGGGAGGGAGAGCCTGTGGGTCAGGGTGGCCGCCCCAGGAGGAGGCACTGCGGGATGACGGGTCTGGGTGGGGCAGGGCGGGGTGGGGACTCAGCACGGGCCAGGGGACAGCAGCCCTGTGGCGGCACTTAGGGCCTGGCCTTCGACCTAAAGAAGTGATGAGATCGGATGTGGCCCTTGGTGCAGAGAGGCTACTCTTGGCCACGCAGGGACGGCGGAGACTGTGGAAATCTCCGAGGCAGAACCGGAGCCCAAACACGAATGCCCTTCGAGCAGGCTGAGCGGGGCCTGAAAGAGCCGCTTTCGCAAATGAGCTCCTCATTCCGGACACCTGCTCTCTGCCCGAGGCCTTCCCGCCTCTGGACTCTGAGAGCCACAGCCGCACAGGGCCACCGCCGCTGCCTGCACTGCGCCTCCATCCCCGGCCGGGCCACGCGCGCAGAGCGAACGGCTCCGTTTGGCCAGCTCGGGCCCCGCGGTCCTTCCGTTCACCCAGAGCTGCAGAGGCACCACGCAGACGACTGATGCTCTGACCGGTCACCGGACTGAGAGGTCATCGAACGCTCTCCGATGCAGCTCAGCAGGAAACTCCCCGGCCTCGCGGGGTGAAGGCGGTCACGGAGACACCCCCTCCTCTGACTGGACGCCGGCCCGAGCATGTGACACCGCCCTCGCCCCCAGTAAAAGACTTCCAAATTTAAAGCTAGTTCACCGGTGGCCGGTCAAGCCATCTCCTCGCCGGTCTGAAATCCGTCAGCTGCGGTGACATTGCTTCCCTCAGCCAATGACGAGTGTCCACGGGGGGACAGCACCCAGTCACCAGCTTTGAAACCTGGAACTGCAGAGCATGGCGGCGGGTGCGGTGGGGGTGGGGGGGCCTGGATTCGGGTTCCACGCTCTTTCTGCAAATAAACAACGAAGCTGCTACCGGTCGCCTGGGCCACAGCCTGGGGGCCAAGCGGCCCACCTGCCAAAGCGGCACAGCCCGGGGGGCCGGCGGCCCTGCCCAAGGCCGCGCCCCGCACCTCACACCCCACCGGCATCTCCCGTCGGAGGTAAGAAGCTCCCCCCAGGATGCGTGGGGCTCAGGCTCACCACGTGAACACTGTTGCCACTGCGCTGCCAGCGGCGAGGGCGCGAATGCTGGGGCTCCGCGCGCTGCGTGGGGGGCTCCGGCCGGAGCGCTGGGCGGTTATCCGCCCCGAGGCTCGCCGCCCACCCCGGGG
>NW_011889156.1:464907-482384 GCF_000151845.1 Pteropus vampyrus
GGCCCCCGCAGGCCTCTGTGAACAGGGGTCCTTTCTCGCGACATCAACACTTCACTACTCCCCAAGGCCCCAAGGTCAGCGGCCTGGTTCCTGGGCCAGCAGTGCCAGGACACACCTCCAGGGGAAGACAAGGCTTCAGCCACAGTCCCTGACGCACCCCTGAAGACGGCGGGGGACCGCTGGGGAGGCGGCGGTGAGTTCAGAGTGGCTCAGAGCCAGCGTGCCCAGCCAGGCCGGGCGCTGGGACAGACAGTGACGGAGCCGCCCTGTCTCGGGCTGCAGCCCCCACCGAGGCACGGGGCCTCCCGCGGGCTCTGCCAGGACTCCGAGTGCATGGCTCAAGGGGCAGGTGATGGGCGACGGGGAGTTTAGGGGGAGTCTCTAGACCCTCACCTTCCACCTGCTCTTTCCCGAAACCAGACGGATGCTCCATCCTTCCTGTAGCTCCTGCCTCCCTGAATCTCACCAGGGGACGCTGCGCCGTAGTTTAACATTTTCTCTAAGTCAGAAACCTCCGAGGTGCCAAACAGAAGAAAAATCAAAACACTGGTCATCAGCGAAGTCCTTAGTAACGCATCGTGACCCTTGAATTCATAAGGCTTCCTGATTTCATAGGTCTTACTCAGATTTCTGCTGGGGGTCAAACGTGGCCCATTTGGAATCAAGGAAAAAAAAAGAAATATAAGTTGATGATGGATTCTCTTAAATATACCTGGAATTTTCCCCAAAATGCCAAAACGCTCAATCCAAGTTAGAGAAACCTCACAGGTAACAAATCTCCTTGAATTCTTTAGAAGTACATTTTTCAACCAGGTAGTTAAAATTGATTCTCTCAAATTATACTGACAAAGATTTGTTCCAACTAAGTCAACCCTCATATTATTTTTATCTTTGAGATATTTAATATTTTCTACTTATTAATGAAATAAATCATTTGAACTTGTGTTAAAAAAAGTTGAATGTCACCTTAAAAACACGGAAGTGCATAGTTTTTTAGAAACTGTTTTAGAGGGCACAAAGGCCAAACCATTTGCAGACCATGCTAGAGACGCCCCCGCCGCCCAAACGGAGAGGCCAGCCCAGAAAACGTGTTCTGCCAGGGAACGAGGAAAGGCCACGTCCAGAGACAGGTGGCGTGCGGGCACGTCAGCGAGACGAGGAAGGGGGGCATTCGAAGCAGCAGGGCCACCCGTGGGCAACAGGGCAGACGAGGAATGGGACAGTGAGGGACCGTGTGCCAGCACCGAGGACACGGATTATAGCCGAGCACCCCACAGAAGCTTCTAGACAGGGGACGCCACGTCTGGGCCGCTGCTTCCAGGAAGGAAACGCAGGTGGTGACGTGGAGGCTGGGACGGGGACAGTGGGAGCTGGCAGAGGGGCCCAGCCAGACGGAGGGGCCCACGGGACCTCCCGCAGCGGTGAGAACGGTCCATCGGTGCTGCCCGACACGGCCACCACCGGCCACACGGGGCCACTGGGCTGCCCGACACGGCCGCCACCGGCCACACGGGGCCACTGGGCTGCCCGACACGGCCGCCACCAGCCACACGGGGCCACTGGGCACCTGAAATGCAGCCTGGGAGACTGTGGAACTGACATCTTCTTTGTGTTTAATTCTGATTAATTTAAATCGCCACATGCCATCCACGGCTACCACACTGGACGCACAGGCCAGGGAGCTGTTTCACAGGTCGGAGAGGCCAACGCACCCGAGTGAAGCAGAGGCCGTGGAGACGACGACCACAGAACCAACAGGACTTTCTCGGGCAGCAGTGGCAGCCGCTGGCGACCGGCTGGTCGGATGTGGCGTGAGGACTGAGTGTGGGACGCCGCCACGCTTGTCTCGCTGGCAGACTATTTCATGGTGACCGTGCAGCACTCAGGAGCAGGAGGGGGTGCAGAAGAGATCAGAGGGGAGGTAGCAGGTCCAAATCAACTCATTTACTTTGCAATGGACCAAGAATGTCCAAGGCTGACGGCTAGAGGCGCTTGGGGAAAAGGTCAGACGGGTAAAGAGCTGGGGTCACCATCACACAGAGATAGTGAAAGAAGCCACTCAGGAAGGCAGGGTCACCCGGAGAAAGAAGAGACCAAAGGAACCCCAACACTTCAAAGGGATTCAGGACAGAAGAGGCCAGCGATGGCAGAGGAGACACGACCAGGAGCCAAAGGGATGGAGACGGGGGCGTTCTCACAGCGGCTTTCACTGGGGTCGAGAGGAGCTGCGGTCCCCAAGGGCCAGCCAGAGGGTCCCCAAGACCAGGAACCACAGCAGTGAGGGACCGGGTGCTGGTGGATGCTGGGAACGCGGCAAGGCCCTGGGAACGCGCCCCTCATCCGGTGACGGCCGAGGACACGCTGCCGTCTTGATGCACGTGGCCCTCAGGCCCGGCTCCAGCGCCAGCTACAAGGCTGCGTCGCGGTCTGACCATGAGGGCTTCTTTCTCTAAGTCCTGACAGGAACTGTCAGAAAGGTCAGAGTTACCGACTTCTGAGGAGTCAGTAAGAGAACAGCCGGCAGAATGATCCCTTTTGAAATCCAGAAGATCGGGAAATTTAACAGGAATGGACGTGACACATACGCAGTCCACAGCCCACTTTAAAAAGTCCTTTTGTCATCTCACATCTGTCTCTGTTAACTCCTGCTGAATGCAAACAAACTGACCTGATCCGACCACCAGGACCCCTTCCGACACCGGGACTCTTCCTCGTCACCGCTCGGGGACCCCCGAAGGGGTCCAGCAGGCGCTGAACCAGCTTTGCCGCAGACCCTCGTTACCGCTAATGAACTACTCCTTGGATAAAAACCTATGTCCTTACTGTTTCGACTTGTAAAAACCGTTTGTGCATCAAAACCCACTGCCTCCTGGGGGAGTGGTGACACTTCCTTGCCGCAAGTGTCACCACGCAGACGTGGAAACCAGGGCGCACTCACCCGAGGTGGCTCGGAGCTCAGATCAAAACCCTGGGCCCCGCAGTACCCGACCCACGACAGGTGCTCAACAGACACACCGAGTAAGTGACTCCAAACCTCACATTCATCCCACTAAAACCACACTGACTTGTGACATGTGAGTCGAAAAATTATAATAAGTAAGAAAAAAATACAGGCTTCTGATTCTACGACAATACACTACTACTTCTCACGCATGACACGCGTGCGCTGGCTGATCCAACGGGCGGTACGCAGGGGACACAGCACACTCACATCTCGTGCCTGGGCCTCGGACGTGGCGCCAACAAGCCCAAGCAGCGTCGAGGACGCTGCCACCGAATCCGTTTCAGAGGCGGCTTCTGTAACGGCATGAGGGTGGCCTACCTGGTCTACTAATACATTCATCTACGATCATTACAATTTGATAGACACTAAAAACTGACTTCGGAGTTGCTATTCAAATATAATTTTAAAATCACGCTTTCCTAAGTCGTGTAGACTAACGGAGAGACAATTAGCCTTTGACACGGCACTTAATCTAATAAGCCATTTCAGAATTTTAACAGAACCATTAACAGGTGTGAATGAGGAATGAACTATCTTTTTGAGACCTTATAACTTACAAATTAGCTAATTTTTATTTTTAATGGAAATGTCAAAAAAGCACAGTATCAAAGGGCTAGCAATTATTCTGCTAAAAAGACACGTATGTTACTGAGTCAAGGGGTCTCTGGTCTCAAAGATAAGAAAGAGCATTAATGGTATTTTTAAAGTCAACGCCAAAGTCTCTCGCTTAACTCTAAGAAGAGACCCCCACTGTCAAGGACCGGGAGCTGTGAGGACTCAACAAGATCAAGTACATAAAAACAAGCCGGTCAGTGTCCTACCGGTAAGTTACGGGTTAACGATAGAAAAACGAATTTCCTGAAATTAAATTAAATGATATACTTTTCCCCTATGTAACAAGATTAAATAAAAAACGGTAGCCAAAAGATTAAAAACATATAATGTTTAAACTCTACCATACGAGATCAGCAAATAATTTTCAAAGGAAATCTACCTATCTGATACTTAGATTATAGATGCTTTTATGACACAGAACATGTACCAAAAGCACATTTATTAGACATAATAGGTACCTAATGTTTGCTAATTACCTGCCTTGAAAAATTCTGTTAAATATAATCAAAAGAACAAATTAAGGAAGATTACATAATAAAATAAAATAATCTCAACTATATTGAGCCAAGAAACCAAAGCAGACTAACAGTTTTGAAAGGATACATATGACCGATTCAAGGAATTCAAATATTTTAATACCATGTTTTTTCCATCGCAAAACACGCTCATTTTAGAAAGACTGGAAAACAAATGCAAAAAGAAAATGACAATTACACATAACACAACCACAAGTAATAACCACTGTAAATTTTTAATGTATCCTTGTTCTATTAACGCATATGCATATTTAATTTCCCTGTGAAACTGGGATCTATTATATATACTGCTTAGCAAAAAATTTTTTCGTTTAATATTCTGTGAGCATTTCCCCATGTCATTAAACGGCCTCATAAAACAAGATATTTAATTAATTTAAATGACTTGATCATATAGAGAATCATAATTTAATATCTTACTGCCAATATTTTTCCAGTTTCTCACATTATAATTAATACTGCGCCGAGCAGGCTCACGCATAAATCTTTGGGGGACTAAGTGTGATTATTCCATCGGGGTCAATTCCCCACCCCGAATCCCCACAGTTATTAACCTTCTTCCCGGCTGGGACGTGCACGTGAATGCTGCCGCACGGGGAGGTAGGAACCCTCATCACTGCCTCCTCTGCACCTGTCCGTCGACCTTTGACCCAGGGCCACAGCGAGCGGCTCCTCTTGAGTCTCCGGGCACAGGAGAAGGGTACCTGGTCAGGCTGCCCCATCTTTCACCTCGAGGGGAATGGACGGAGCCTGCGGGTCCAGCCCCCGCAGGAGCAGGACCCGGGGGGTAGGAGGTGGGGTGGGGTTGGTGCAGCTGCCCGTGCAGGCCACCTGCCCGTGCAGGCCGGACTGAAAGCAGCCAACGCATGGCAGGATTCTGCAGGCTCGGGCCCTGCTTCCAGAGTCATCTCTTCTGCCATCCTCTTATAAGGTCTTCCTCTCATTTAAAAAAAAAAAAAATCATTCTCACATTTTGCAGTTGTCAAGTGACTCGACTCAGGAAAAGTTTTCCTCCACACGCTGCACCGTCTCTCTGTGCTGGCGTTGCAAACGCGCGGGGTCTGCGTGCACTAGGAGCCGGCCAGCGCTCCACGCAGAACAGGCCGGCGCCCAGAAACACCGGCCAAGTGCCCGGCAGGCTGAGCTGGCCAGTGGGCTGCGGCGTCCCAGCTCGCGGCCTGAAATCCCAGCACGAAAACAAGTCCTCCCGGTTTCCCCGCCTCCTGGCTCCTCCCTGGCTCCGGGCCAGTCTCCGAGGAGTCCAACATCGTCTAGTGCGGACCGACTGCCCACTTTAAAGAGGCAGCTGCTAAAACACAAAAAAGAAACGTCTTTTCTAATAGTTTGCATTCCACGACTTTGATCTCCTCTCTCTGAACGCTAGCTCGGGACAACCACCCACGCCAAACTCCCCGAGACCAGTTTGGAAGCCGCTGGACTGGGACGGTGGGTCGGGCTAATCGTGCCCTCCAGGGCGCAGTACAACTGTGGCACTTACGTTAGCTGTCACCTGCAGCACAAAAGTACACAAAATCCAGAATCCCTTCTGTTCATCAAAAGACAGACAAGCTATTACTTTACAGACTAAACTGCTGGACCTGGCCACCAACAGCGGATCAAAGATAAACTTGCTTACTTTGGGGGTAAAAGTTTAAAATGAATATACTGAGCTTGCCGAAAGTGCTTTAAAATCTCTTCATCCATTTCCATGAATATGCTTCGTGAGAGGGTCTCTCCAGGGCGACTGTCATTAAAACAAAACATAGAGACTTTTTGGATAATGCTATCCCCTGCAAACAGCATGTCACGGATCTGTCCTGATTAGATAAATTGAGAACACGTGAAAACCTATAAATACTGACATACATGGCGTTTGTTCGATGCACGTTATTAGCATTTAACACGAACTGTTCTCTACGCCTCGCTTGTGTTTGGTTACGACGCAGAGCATCAAAAAATCGTTCATGTAATCATTATATTAATCTCTAATATGCACGGTTCCTGTGAACGAACCGCACAATTCTTTACACGCTCGTCTTTTTTCCTGCCGTGTTTACTGTGATCACATCGACAGGAATGCAATTTCTACGTTAAATCTAATAATAGAAGCTGGGCTTTTTTATTTTGTGTTATCTTTGGCCCCGATGGCACTCATGCCAAAAAGACTGTAAACTCAGGATTATAGATGATGTCAGGAAGCAGGGCCTTGATAACTGTTGTAGTTTTTAAAAATGAAATACAGGGGAAAGAAATCTACTGAGAGGATGGCCTCTACTCCGAAAGAGATATTATTGAAAATATTAATATTTCTATAAGAACCTTCATATTAGATTTTTTTAAAAGGCATCCTGCTGGTATAAAGACTGCAGAAGTCCCAGACGGGTACGAAGCAGAGCCACAGGTGGTCTCTGGCAGTCACCCACCTCTACTGTGGTGACAATGTTCTATACACTCTCCCAAGGTCAAACACGGGACTTTCTGACGATTCTGGAAACTAGCTGAAATTTAGATATTCAGAAGAATGCAGAAGATTTCAGGGGCTGAAATCTACTACAAAGACAACCTTAGCCGGGTCGGGCATTTAGAGACCACCAATGAAGGTACAATTCAAGGATGGCGAAAAACTTCTTGACGTGGCTCGACCTGGTCCACCCTGATGTGGGGACACGGAGTATGACCTGGCCGGTGTCCTATGCTTCCGGAACACACACAGGCTCCGGACAGCAGAGTCTGAACACAGCGACGCACAAGTGTCCACAGGGCCGGAGGCACAGTCGGCTGGTCTCCACTCCGAGTCCAGCCACCACGGAGAAACGAGTGGGGGGCACTGGGGACATCCACTTCCACGAGGATCACTAGATGCTCGCGGTTTCCTTGACACACCACCCCCCCACCTTCTCATGAAGACAGGACCCCTGAGAAACTGGCCTCTCTAGGAACGTCCCCTTCCTCCTTCAAACGACCCGACCAACACATTGAACTCAGTGTCACGAGAAAGACAGGCTGCCGAATACGTCCTGTGACGGGGAAAGCAGGCGAGATCAAGGGCTTGGCTGACGGAATAGTGACTGAGAGGGGCAAAGGCCAAGGCAAACATCACCCGTTAACGGGATGTCAAAGCACACAGGTCTGGGGGCAAGTCAGCGTGGGGTCGAGTCAGACCCCAGTCAAAGGCACCAGTTTTCCGCGCTTCACAGAGTTTGACGTTTCAGCCGAGACAGAGATGCTCGGAACGCGCACGCACTTGACCCTGCCGACGACGCGCCACGCTCTCTGGCTCACGACGCACCGAAGATGCAAAAGCCCCCGGACGGCCCCGGTGGGAGCTGAACACCCGCCATCTGCAGCTGCTCGGCTCCAGCCCCCGCCCCCCCCTGAGTCACCCTCAGAGCTGTCGCTCGGGGGCCCTGCATCCCTCCGTGCTTCAATTATCGGCAAAAATGAGCAGAGTCAGCATAACCATCTGCGACACATCCTGAGCGGGGGAAAGGCAGGCGACATCCAGCTCGCCCGCGCGGCACTGCGCCTGTTAAATAAGCACCGGTCAGCCTTTCCGCCCCCCCCAAAATGTAAGCATCGCTTATGCCAGCCAGGAGTGCTCCCGCCCGCTCTGAGTCCGTCAGGGAGCGTGACGGATGCAGGCCCGACCCTGAGCTCCATTCCCCGCAGACCTCGCTCGAGCACGGACGCCACGGCCTCCAGGAACGGGAGCTTCGGGCCGAGGGTGGGCTCAGGCCTGCTGCTCAGAGCCCTGAGCGGCAGTCTCTGCTCTCAGACATTCGGGGGGGACGGGCCCAGGTTCACACACTGATGCACATGTCAGGTGATGCCCTGGAGGGAGAGTCGCACGTGCAGTCACCAGGGTTACTCTATACGCCCCGGGAACCCACAGGGTGACTGTGGAGAGCACACGACGCAGGCCAGGTGAGGTGGCCACGCTCCACCCCCACGCCATTGGCACCCGGGCACTGACCTTGTCCCCCTCGAGCCAGGACAGACTCGCAGCCTGCTCCACGTGGTCCCCGAGGCGGCCACTTTGATGGATCACACTGTCACGTCAAGAGTCTTTCAAGGTGGTGGCAAACGGTCTGCATAAAATTCTTTCGGAGCCAGCGACGTAATGGGGGCTGGGCAGAAAGGACGAGAAACCACAGCTCGCCCCGTGACCCCGTCACCGCTCCTCCCCGGATGGCAGTTGGCCTTGGACGCCACGGAACTGCCCTGTGAGCGGCTCACCAGCCAGAGCGCCCTGCGAAGCCTCGGGCTCCTGGATGGACGACGACAGTTTCCCCAGTGTCTCTGGAGCCTTCTACTTGGAGTCTGAATCTTAAACAGGGGACGAGGTCCTTCGTTACAGCCCCTGATCCAGGTCCCCGGTAGCTTGGTCACCGAGTCTGGCCACAGTCTCATGGTCCTTAGACTTCACCCTCCCTTCCTCTGCCCAGCACGAAGCTGCACTTTGAGAAGACGGCACTGCCTCCAAATAAAAAAAAATCTACTGGGACAAATATTCTCAGATTTACTCTGGCTGCAGGAGAGCACGTGAGAGCGACAGGCCACCCACCCGCTCGCCACCGCGACCGGAGTCCTTCCCAGCGCCTGGCACGGAGCAGCCGCAGGCAGCACCCGGAGGCTGAGCACCTTCCCCGGAGCGCCACACCCAGCGGGCCCCGGGCCACCCGCGTGACACTCCCCGGCTCCCCCTGAAGCTGGGGGTGGTCGCGTCACGATGTTGCCCAGGGGAACGCCCACAGGGCCACGCAGACCCTCAGGGGTCCCTGTGTGATCGCCGCCCAGGTGCTCCCTCGGTCCCCAGCAAGCCTGGGTGCAGATGTGCCCGGCTTCCAGCACGCGGTGAGGCCAAGGCCCCATGGTGCCAAAACGGGATGGCAGGAGCCCAGGTCCCTGAGCGACGGGCGGAGGCCGGCAGCCACCCGCCCAGACCTCGGGTGGCGGCCTGAGAATGAAGTCAGTGTCCCGCGGTCTGGACACTGCATCCTGCTGTCTCTTTCAGAGCAGGCGGAACGACCCTAAGCGAGGCAGCCCGAAAGAAAATGCCTACACGCTGACAGCACGACCAGCGCCAAAACAACCAAAACACACTAAACCAGCACTGCCGATGAAAACCTTCACGGGGCCGGAGAGGGTCAGGAAGAGCGGGCGCAGCAATGGGGGTGTTAATTAAGTCTAGACCTTTATTTTTAAGCCAACTAGGAGTTTATTTTGCTAGCCAGTATCTCCTCAGCACAGGTGACTTAAAAACCTGCCGATTTTTCAGGCTTACTTGGTTAGTCTGCTCCGTATAGTGTCATAAAATTGAAATCAGGAACTTTTACTTTCACGACTTATCACATATGCACTAAAAATTACTCCTCAGAGACACCTCATTAAACTGCTTCATTTCAAACTTCTTCTAGAAGTTAATCACCGAGCTAAAATAAGCGTTGTAAAAAATAATAGATTTATTTTCTTTTACCTGAAGTTGTCCAAGTGGCGCACACAAATAAGCAAAAGCGTCAGCTAACGTGTCGGGGTCCGCCTCCTCGGAGGCAGGCGGCCCCGTGCTCCTCGGCGCCCGCAAACTGGCAGAAGCCATGCCTGGCACGCAGAGAGCGGGCGGGGACAGGGAGGGGACTCGGTCAGGACGTGGCCAAACCTGACACGCAGCTCAGCCCTGTTGGGAAGGGGAATGAGACGGAAGAAAACTACACAAAAGCTCCGTATGTCACCGGACACGACGACCTCCGAAAGGGGCGCCTGGCCACGGGAGGCACAGTGGCCTGGCCATCCTGTGCCCGAGCGCGCGGGAGGGAAGCGTCCGGCTGCGTGGACCCCGACACAGGGAGGCACGCACTGGTCAGTGCCGTGGGTGCGCAGGGCAGAACACGCCGAACCGTCCGGGGCTGCCGGGGCGGGAGACACGCTGGCTGGGAATGGCCTGACGGCGCTCTGGGGTGGCAGACGTCCCTAACGGAAGCGTGGGTGACAGGGTGTTCGCATCTGTGTAGACTCACAGGATAAATGAATGAATGAATGAATGAATAACACACCTAAAACGTACGCATTTCACTCTATAAACTTTACCCCCCAAAAAACAATTCGAAGGTTTTAAACTTATTTACACACGTACGCAGAAGTGATTAGCAGTAAAGTGTACCGACGCGTGCGACTTATTTAGAAATGCGTCTGAAAAACAACGGGACTGATGGGTAGACAGACGGGAGGTACGTGCAAAGCGAACCACGAAATGCTCGCTCTGTGGAATGGGGTGTGGCCTTGTGGGGGTCCACTGCCCCTTCATCCTTTCGACTTCTCTGTTAGAGAATCTGCGTGACAAAAAGAGGGAAACTCTATGGTGACGCTGTTGAGATCTTTTGCTCTGGAGGCTGGAGGAGAAGGCGGGTCTCACCCAGCACTTACTGCCCCTTCATGGGACAGACACAGGAAGCGGCTCACACATCCCAGAGGGACCCGCACGGGTGAGATGCTCAGGCCAGGCGAACTCTCACCGGGCACAGCCGCTCCCGAAGGCCGCCTGGGTTCAAGGCTCCCATGACTCGGGGCGGTTTGAACATAAATCGCTTTAGTAAATCAATTGCTCAAAGTTGTAAATTTCTAAATATAAACTCTTACCACACGTGACCTTGAATCGCACATACAACACCGTGTGCAAATTCTCTGGACAAAAAAACTAAAACAGTCAGTGATTTCACACCAAAACATCGTGATCAAAAGGTACGGACTTCCAGTTACAGAATAAGCAAACCCCGGGGACGCGACGCACAGCGTGGTGACCACAGTTAACGCCGCAAGGTGTATTTGAAAGTTGCTAAGAGAGTAGATCTTACGCGTTCTCATCGCACTAAGAAGAGCGTCACTACGTGATGTTACCTAGACTTACGGAAATGATCGCTTCACAGTATTTACAAACACCGACTCACGTACACCTAAGTCATAAGTCAGCTGCATCTCCATTTAAAAAAATCGTTTACTTTCTATCTCTGACGAGTATAAGATATTTTTCCCTTTATGTTTCTACCACACTCTATGACCTTTAGCAAATTACAATGGGGGAAAAAATCAGACTGAGTGTGTTACATGATGGACGAGTTAATCACCACTTTGAAAATACCGTCCATCACGTCTCCTTGACGTTGCTGTTGTTAACGAAATCCGTTTTTGGAGTCGCAAAACCTAAACCAGCTAAGTTTGGTTTCAGGCAGAGTGAGCGAATGAAAGAGAGTTTCATCTGTGTTTGCCCGTCGCCCACAGAGCCGACAAAGCCCCTGCATTCAAGAGCTGCTCAACCAACCTGCATATCCTGGCCACCTCCCAGAGCCTGGCCCTGGCCCTACCTTTTCCTGCACTGCCTTCCTACTCCGCAAAGCCACCGTGCCCTCGGCGACTCAGCCTTCCATCTGAAGGACGTCGTGCCCATCGGTCCTAGGGCCTCACTAGATCCACACGGGGATCTCCTCCTAAGACGCCTGACACTGGCCAGCAGCTGGCCCAGAAGACTCACGATAAAGGCGTAAACTAGCTCGTCACCTGAGCAGGCCGCCCATCACATCCCATGCTACAATCGATCCTGTTATTTCAACAGTCTGTCATCACGAATCAACAGCATGTGGAAGTCCGTCTGATCAAGGACAACCGGAAGGTCCCTCTGAGGCCTGAAATGCTGAGTCGGTTCATTTGTTGACTGTGCCAGACACCTTCCTGGGACAGAGGGTGGGGATGAGGTGACGAGGTCCCTTCCGCTTTCCTGGGTCTCATACCCTAGGGCGCCCCCTGCTCACTCGGGAGTCTAAGATGTCAAGGTCCTGTGGCCCCGCCTCCTCCTTTTAGAACTGGAAGCTAAGCAAGCCGGACAGGGCCACCAAACGAGCCCTCGGCCACCGCCACCTTTTGCAGTAGCCAGGACGTCCTGCTTTGCTCGTCCGTGTAATGCTCCGAATCGTTTGGGGAAAAAAATTATCATCTTTCTCCTTAGTTTTAATTTCCCAGAAAAGGAGAAGGTCAAAGTTCCGTTTTAAAACTGCTAAAGCCTTCAGGGACGGCCAGGAAAACAAGTGAATGGCATCACGCTGCTCCGCGCAGGCGGGAGCCTCGAGTCACCCGGCTCCGTCCCCTCCACGGCCCCCAGGTGCTCCGGCACGGCCAGAACACGCGGGACCAGTGTTTGCTGACGGGACCACAAAGAAAATAGGGAGACTGAGGGCGGCGTCTCCTGGAAGCAGCCCGGGGCCCAGGCCGCGTCCGCTCTGCGTGCCGGCCCGTGCCGGGAAGGGCTGAGCGTGACGGTGCCAGGCTAGGAGGATGGATTTAGAAGCTGCACAGAACCAGACGCCCGGCGACAGCAGCCATCAGACTTCACCAGATTTAACTGGCCTAAAATTAGCAGCCAGAGCAAAGCAGTCACCGCGGTGACTGCGTCAGAGCTGTCCTGACAAGCCAGCTGCCAGCCTGACACGGACGCCCCGCTCCGCCACCGCGAACAGCCTGGAGCGGGGCCAGCCCGGCAGCTCAATGAGGCCTCCGATTCTAGCGTCACTATTAATGTTTCATAATTCAACGACAAGGTGAACAGTCTGTGCGGGCGGCATCTGCGAGGCGGTTAGTTTCTTTGTTGTAAGCACTTTTTCTTTGGGTGAGTAAAGTGCTGTGGATGAATCCTTTTCAACATTTCAATGCCTGACATTTATTTAGGGATTCGCATTCAGCCGGCTTAAACAAAGATCATGCAAATCTAGCGAAGTATGAATTCGAAACAAAAACTGTTTTCCTCTTATAGTATTTCTTTTAATCCCGGCAAGGACTCTGGGGTAAAGAAGCGTTCTCTGCACGATCACAGAGCCCGCTCACCCCGCAACGAAGAACAGACAGCCGGGCTCACTCGGCAGAATGGCGACCTCACCGCAAATTATACCGCTTCTAACTGATAACAGACGACCCACCGACTGAGGGACCAGGGCACCTCCCAGACGTCAGCCCAGCCCCGGGCGCCGAGCTGGGTGAGCCCACCGTTCCCATGTGCCCGCTGCTGCTCGCTGCCCTCCCCTCGCTCCCCTTTCATTCATTCCTTTTACGGTGTATCATTCATTCCTTTTACGGTTTATCGAGATCGGCCATGGGCGCGAGGTGACTGTGGGGGATGAAACAGTCCTACTGCTGGAGCGAAGAAACGGGGTTCGACCCTAAGAACTCGGGCTCGGAAAACTCGTCCCCTCCTGACACTTCAGTCTTGCGTCAGCAAAGGGAGGATCCACGAGCCTTATGAGGTTCTCAGAAGCATGTGACGACAGAAATGGCCGTTTTTAAATTTCCCTTCAGGAATCTCTATCCCTGGGTCTTTATTCTGCTCCTAAGTCAAAACCCGTAGCCTCCGCCCCACTCACTCTTACCATCCACATAAGCCCATTTTTCCATGCGCATGACTTACGATGACTCTCAGGTAAACAAATCAGTTGATAAATTAGGTGCCTTTACTATGATTTAGGCTGATCTCTCAGCCCCGCCTGCAGCTCCCAAGGAGCAGACTTTAATCAGCAATTGAACAAGCGGGAGTTGGAATGACAGCCCCGACTTCCCATCACTTAGGAATCGGGGCTCCGTCAGGATGCTAAGGATAAAGGCTGCCGCCTGCAAGAGTCAGACCGGTTCGGGGCGTGAGTCACCTTCCAGTGCCCTTGGCAATCCTTCGGTTAAAAGTGCCAACTCGACCAACGGCGCACTCTACGCCGCCGACGGGTTTTTTAAAGTCATTATTTCCTATAGAAAAGATCAAGGCGAATAAACTAGAGATAAAAGACCAGGCGGCAGCGCGCCACCCCGAAACCGTGTCTTCGGCCGAACTCGGGGTTTCACGCGAACTGCAGCCTCATGTGACCCCGCAGGGACCAGACTTTGAAACCAGGGAAAGCCGTCCCGCACCTTCTCGTGAAGACAAAGACAAAGCCCCTTCTGCCCAGACTCCCCAGAACCAGCCCCTCCGATGGGCTCTGAGGTCGATGGGACACGGGGGACTCCAGCGTCTTCAGAAACGACTCCTCCATCTCGACCAGCTCGATACCCGAGGCGAGTCCCAGGTCATTTCAAATCACGCAGAGGAGACATACAGCGAGGTCTCCAAGGTCATCGGCTGGGGCGTTTACAACAGAAACAGACACGGAACTCGCGGCAGCTCTACCCGGGGGCGGGAGCCGCGGTGCGCGTCCTCCGCGGGCAAAGCGCGGTCCCCGCCGCGCCTTCCAAACACGTGCTGCCCGGAGCCCGGTCTCCGGCGAGAAGCGCGGGAGCACAGGGGACACAGCGGCAAAGCTGAACGTCCCCGCCACGCGGAGCCTTGTCCTGCTGAGGCAAGAGATAAACATAAACCCCCCAGCAGAGGTGGGCGCCGAGGGTTAAGATCAAGCCGGACACATGCGTGGCGGGGCCGGGCGCGCAGGAGGCCGTGCGGTTTAGCTGGCAGGTGCTGCGGGCCGCTGGCTGGGCCGCTCCTTCCTCATCCCTCCCAGGCACCCGCCCCCCGGAGAGGGGGCCGCCCCGACCGGCACACCGGGCGGTGGGGGCTCCGGCGCTGGCCGGTCGCACACCAGCAGAGCCGTACCACCAACGTGTACTCGCCAAGTTGTTCTTGCCTCTCGGGAGCCTCCGGACGAGCGGTGACGGGTTGTGTGCCATCCCGAGTCTGGGTGTGGTGCCAGCTGTGTGACAGTACAGTGCCTCCAAACAGCCGAGTCCGACCCAGACGCTGCCAGGACAACAGAATCCCGCACTACTCGCTTTCCCCGCAAAATGAAACCTCAACTAAGCGACTCACGACCAAGTCTGGAAGCAAGCAAGCCAGAGAACGAAAACGTCCTCAGCAGAAAGAACACACACAGTCAGTGCAGGGCCCACTCAAGATGTGGCCTGTCGGGAGCGTCCCTCACCAGACCCAGCAAAGTGTGCCCAAACGGTCGCGAGCTCCGCTGGAGAGGCTGGCAGGGCAGCGGTGTCGCGCTGGGCGCACCTTTCGAAGGCCACAGGAGTGCCCTCGAGAGGCAGAAGACAAAACCCCAACTCTGTTTTTAAGATCGCTCTTTCTAACACGTACATTTCTACGTTTTATAACGTCCATATCCTAGCACGGTAGAGTTACATGCGCGCAACACATTACATATGACATATCACATGTAATCGTATAGAGAGAGTAGACACACACGTAAATACGTGTATATGTACTGTGTGTACTGTATGTAATCTATACGCGTGCATAAACACACGCACGCACACTGGCACGTGCATACGTGCCTGGGCAAACACACGTGGCCATTCGGACGGGTGACTCTGCAAGGTGGGATTCACACTGGAAGAAAGTCAAAGACCCTTCTACAAAGACACAGTTGTTCTGTGGACTAAGGCATGGAACGCTTGAAACGACAGCATCTGTCCTGTTTGAAGAATCGAAAGTATAATTCTTAGTTTTAAGAATGAGAATCTTCAGTGCCAGGGGGACCGTACCCCAGAGCTACTGCTAGAGCACGTGAATGAGCTAACTGGCCAGGAGCCAGACGCATTATCAAAACACCCCGAGGAGACAGCGGCCGGTGTGCCGACGGAGAGGTCCAGGCCAGGCCTCCCCAAGAGGTGCCACTCTGGCATGTGGATTATTTTGAGCTGAAGGCAATCGAGTCCCTGTGGGCTCACAACAAACTCTGACCTCTCCCTTAGAGAATTTAAATGAGGGGCCTTACCCACAATAAGTTATCACCAGAAATAACTTTATATGACCTATCGGTAATTACTGACCATCTGCTCGTCTTCTCGTCCAGCAACGCCCCCCTCCCCCGAAGCCCCGGGTGCCCGACCCCATCCTTAGCTCAGACCGCCATAGACCGCCCCCCTCCCCTTCTGCCCCTGACTCTCTCGTGTATGTGGGGTTCCCATACATACACAGGCGACTGAATTCAGTCGTTCTCGCTGGTTAAGCGTCCCCTGCAGATTTCATCATTAGATCTTGAGGGCAGAGGAAGGTCCCGCCCACACTGAAGGCACAGGCTACCGTGCCCTAGGCATGACAGCCAGAGCCTCGCCGAGTCTGTGCAACACTCTGCCTCAGCGTACGATTTCTACTCGCCCACGAGTTCTTTGTGCAGTGACAATGTTCAACCCTGGCCCTTCGCCGAGATTGTCTTAAGAGCAGCTGAGGCCGAGGAGCCTGCTGCCTGCCGACTACTTTGGTTCTCCGAAGCTCGGCTCACTGGGAGCTTCCTGCAGCAGATTTAGCAACCATGCGACAGTGACAAATATGGGCAAAACCAACTGGCAGAGCTCAGGAGGCCCCTGTGGCTAAAGTTCGTGCAACAGGAAGAGGAGAGTATGGACGAATTAAAACCCCAGAAAATGGGGAAAGAGATGGTTTTCTTCTCCACTACCTGCAAGCGACTCGAGATAAAACCAGACCGAACTGTGAAATAAGCCGAAGTCCGAATTCTGATTCCTATACAGACTTTTCAGGGCCTAAAACCTCTGCGGAGGTGACGGGGTGGCCCTGTGTTCTCGGTCCTTCAGACGGTCATTAAGCAGATGTGTCTTAATCATCAACCACGAGCAGAGTACGGTTCCAGGTGCTAGGGACAAGCTGACTGTCACCTCACCGCGTTCTGAGAATAACTCGGTCAGCAGAACCGGCAGAGGAGGTCTGACACGCTCTTTTGGGAGACTTGCGTGGGACAGGCGGGGACACGGCCTGGCTCTGCGAAACTAAGCGCGCTGGCGCCGAACTGTGCCTGGAGTGCGACTCCTCGTGAACCCGGAAGGAAGTTCACACGGACACGATTCACGGTTCGGCCCATCGGCGACTTAGGTACAGACAGAAAGACGGGGTGACCTCTGAGAGGGCAGGCAAAGATGCTAAAGAACAGACTAGAACTCCGTGAGAAGAACCAGCTGGAACAAAGTGAAACGAAGCGCAGGACGTGAGGTCCCGCCGTGACACCGGCACAGGAAGGGGGGGGACGTGGCCTAGCGGCACATGTGACAAAGGACTCAGGGTTTCAGGGAAGAGGAAACTCCGAGTCCGAGCGGCACGGCCGCCAGGAAACGAATGCAAACTTGGCCTACGTCAGGTCAAGCAGGGCGTGCCAGGTGAAGGCAGGGCACCCGCCCTACGCAGGTCACGCCGCGGGATGTGGCTGAAGCGCCTGACCCGGCTGTGACAGGTGCTGCTGGCTGAGCGCTGAGACCGCTGTCAAAGGATCTGTCCCACACGCCACCGCGGGAGTGGAATGCAAACGAGGGGACAGAATCGGATTTCAGTTCTGTAGGTGAAGCACGTG
>NW_011889156.1:483109-484592 GCF_000151845.1 Pteropus vampyrus
CCGCGTTCTGAGAATAACTCGGTCAGCAGAACCGGCAGAGGAGGTCTGACACGCTCTTTTGGGAGACTTGCGTGGGACAGGCGGGGACACGGCCTAGCTCTGCGAAACTAAGTGAAACTAAGCGCGCTGGCGCCGAACTGTGCCCGGAGTGCGACTCCTCGTGAACCCGGAAGGAAGTTCACACGGACACGATTCATGGTTCGGCCCATCGGCGACTTAGGTACAGACAGAAAGACCGGGTGACCTCTGAGAGGGCAGGCAAAGATGCTAAAGAACAGACTAGAACTCCGTGAGAAGAACCAGCTGGAATAAAGTGAAACGAAGCGCAGGATGTGAGGTCCCGCCGTGACACCGGCACAGGAAGGGGGGGGACGTGGCCTAGCGGCACATGTGACAAAGGACTCAGGGTTTCAGGGAACAGGAAACTCCCTGAGTCCGAGCGGCACGGCCACCAGGAAACGAATGTAAACTTGGCCTACGTCAGGTCAAGCAGGGCGTGCCAGGTGAAGGCAGGGCACCCGCCCTACGCAGGTCACACCGCGGGATGTGGCTGAAGCGCCTGACCCGGCTGTGACAGGTGCTGCTGGCTGAGCGCTGAGATACCGCTGTCAAAGGATCTGTCCCACACGCCACCGCGGGAGTGGAATGCAAACGAGGGGACAGAATCGGATTTCAGTTCTGTAGGTGAAGCACGTGGTAGGCAAAAGCATCAAAAGGTGGCGCTCTCCAGCCCTCCCTGGAGACATTCGGGTGCGGCTGGACCGGCACCAGCAGAGCGTATAAACGGGCCCACGTGTGGCAGAGGGCTAGGTGAGCTGGCCAGTGATTTCCAAACCCTGGTCCTCAGGGAAGTGTTCATTGGCCTATGCAAAAGGGTGCCTGTGTACGGGTGGGTACATATACAGGTGTGTACAGGTAGGTAACCACATGGGTGTGTACGGCTGAGTACGTATACAGGTGTGTACAGGTGGGTAACCACGTGGGTGTGTACGGCTGTGTACATACACACGTGTGTATGGCTGGGTATGTATACAGGTAGGTGTGTACGTACACAGGTGCGTGCGGGCAGAAACATACGCACGCACGGAGTGATCTTAACAAACATCCTCTCTGCATGGGAAGAACTTTCCTTTAGTGTGACAGCACGCGCAGTCTTCCTTCTGGGCGGGGGCGGGGGGAGGCGGGCATCGGTGTGTCTTGAGGAAATGCATCGACAATGATTGCTATTTTCAGTGTAGCAACATCATATACGGACAAATCTGACAATCGCTAAAATTGCTTTTGTTTTTGCTTTTTAGTTTTACACGTAGATAAAAACGGGAAGTCCAGGGACAACCTGAGGGGACGAGCGCAGGCCGCTCTGGTGCAGGGACGCTGTGACTGGACTCGGCTTCCTGCGTCTTCTTTCCTGCCATGGAACCTGGCTACACAGGGTGGTGCGGGGAAAAGGTATCAAGGAACTGGGTTACATCGAACAGGAGAA
>NW_011889156.1:487247-487655 GCF_000151845.1 Pteropus vampyrus
AAAAAAAAAAAAAAAAGCCACCCTTATCAAAACCAAGTCTAAGTCTAAGCAAAATCCCAAATCTCCACGATTTCATTCTGACCCAAATCCGGTGCGGCGGCCACCATTCCGTGACCCGCGCACTTGACGTTCCGGCTCTCACGCTGGAGTCACCGCGGGCTGATTTAGTGGAACCGAAGCAGCTTAATGATGACAGACACGTCCCAGAGCGGCAGTGCCAACTTGTCTTCCCTTCCCGGGGAGCCTCGCCGCGCTCGGGGTGAGGAACTCATACGGATTCCTCGGGGCTCGCGGCGCCGCCGGAAACCCATCCGTGGGTGCCCGCGGGGTACTCCCAGGACGCGGCGCGACTGGCTCTACCGACGCGGGGACCCGGCCCGGCCCGGCCCGCGAGCGGAGGACGCCGCA
>NW_011889156.1:489255-495543 GCF_000151845.1 Pteropus vampyrus
CCCCACCCCCGGGGGAGTGCCACGCGGAGGAAATGACCGTGTTACACCCACCGTCCTACTGTCCCAGGGGGCGGTGGTCCGCCAGGCGGAAGCATCACCTTAAGTGTTTGAACCTGGAACTGGTTGCCGCAAGGAACGCAGGGGACTCGAGCCAGACCCGGCGAACTCTGCCCAAATGGCACAGTGGGGGTCACAGCCCGAACGGCCTGGCGGTCGCCTCGACTTACCCTGCAGCCCCACCGCAGCCGTTCCTGGGCCGCGCGCTCCCTGAGCCCGCACGCGGGCCCCGGCTCCCCCTCCTGCGGGCAGAATTCTTCCCGGAGAGATAAGGGTCTGGTCTGTGCTTCCCTGTCACCAACACGCCCCAGAACACAGCCCTGCGAAACGCTGGAGGCGGCCGCCCGTGCCGCATTTCTCTGTGACCTAAAGCAGGTACACATCGTAGGATCCTTTTTATCTCTTAAAATATGGGCGTAGTTAGTGCACGGTGATGGGTATAATAAAACAGGCCCGACGAAAGTCCTGCGTTCTCCAGGTTCGGATGGGCTTCTCAACTGTCTCCTGGTTCTCGGCATTTACAAGATCTCGTTTATTCACTCAACAAACAGTTACAGAGACCCTGTGATGTCTCAGAAGGGCCATAAGAACACATAGGACATGGGCTCCAGTCCCCTGGAGGTTGTCACCCCACACGTTGTAGATGCTCCACTGCAGGTCTGAACAAAGTCCCTTAGGGGCCGCCGTGCAGGGACCTTGCCCCCGGGGGAGTGTCGGGAGGACATGCTTCTCTTCATAGCACTCATCACAGGACTGCTCCCACTGGAGTAAGTGTGTGTCCTTGTCTTTCCCGCTGCTCTGTAAGGGACACGAGGAAAGGAACCACGTGTCCCCCAGGGTTTCGACTCCTAAGGCGGTGGCTGCCTGAGCCAACGGGTTGTCCCTGAGGGTGCTCCTGCCGCAGCTGCAATTGTCCCCTGTCTGATGGGCACCTTCGATGTGTTCCTTAATGTCCCTTACTTAATGATCTTATAAGGAAGCCCAGCCAGACATTCTCAGTGGGCCCGCTCGCCACAATTCACTTCCCCTCCCACGTTACCATCCTTCTTTTTGGGTTTTGCGAACTAAAATGAAAATCGTCCTGGTCCTTTGGCCATTGTCAAAGTTGGCTGCATTATTTAAAACGCTTGTAATTGGGAGTGCAGAGTAGCAGTCGTGTGTGTTTATGAAAGTCCGCAGGAGTTTCTGACTTTCCCAGAGCCTGGGTTACACGCAGCCCCTGCTCATCAGAACATACTGAGCCCCTGTGTGGGGCCCGGTCACCGCTGGCCAACGGCGGTATGATCCACGGCAAGACCCACAGGGGGTCTGCCTCGTGGCAGACAGAGGCATTCCAGAGACAAAGCTCAGGGATGGTTTTGGATCTTCTTCACCAAATAAAATATTCTAGAATACTATGCGATTGAACGCTGGTGTCCTTCCTCGCTTGCCTTTTGCGGGGAGGGTAAACGGTGGAGACAGAAACTGCAGCGTTTGTTAGGATGTCAGTTTATCGTTTTGGCCGTCCTGAAAAAAATTATTTTTCTGTTAAGGCTATCCATTTTGCTAAAGAGAAAAAAAAAAATCAACTATGAAGTGTCAAATCGTATTTGCCTAAAAGCTAGAGTGAACCGGTGTGTGCCTGTCACTTCCACCGTCCCTGACTTCGAGGCTTCCCCCGCCCCCGGCCTCCAGGCCTCACCTTCTGTCGCTCACGTCTTTTTCTCCTGTGAATCTCATCATGCTCTAGGAGTTCCTAAAAAAATAAAAATTAAAAAAAAAAAACAAGCTAAAGGATTACTTCTCTTTATAACTCTGCATCGGCACACTGACTCCTGAAATAATTTCAACATCAGTCTTAACTGTTCTTTTCTGAAAGGTGCAAAGAGGCACCGAGTTCAAAGACATACCAGCCATCTCCCCTCTTCCGAGCTCTTGAGCTCGTCGGCTGACCTAAGTCGGTAGTTGTGTCTATTCACCTTTGACCTTAGCGAAACAAGAGTTTTATTTCTTTGACACGCTACACAGAAGTCTCCTTACAGATGATAGGCATGTGCCACAGTGAACTCGAGTGGCTACCTAAATGAGGGTTTCGGGTCCCACCCTCATGTTCTCCTTCCCTTTTCTACTTTCAGCCTTCTCTTTTAAAGTATTTAAGTCAAATGAATAGTCATGATTTGCAACAAATATGCGTTGACTGCATACTGCATTCAGGGCATTATGTTAAGTTCAAAAGCCCAGATGGCCGTACAGCAGAGCATGTGCATTTCATAAGCAGCCGAACTCGGTGGGAGGTGCTTAGGGCCACCACCAAGTGGCGCCCGCAGGGAGAGCAGGAGACAGCCATGGACAGGCAGAGCTTGGGCCGATGGGGCAGGCTTCGCCCAGGACAGGAAGTCGGCCTAGCGAGGAGAGGAAAAGACAGCCCTGCTGGCGAGAGGAAGCAGTGGGCAAAGACGCAGGAAGCAGCTGTGCCAGGCGTGTGTGGGAAACAGCCGTGCCCTTCGGCCAAGCACAGGCTTATTCACTTACATAACAAACGCTTAATGGTGCTGCGTCCGTGCCAGGCAGGCCCTGCTCTCTTCTCAGAGAAAAGCTCCAGCGTGGATGGGCACGTGGGCACAGCTTCGCCTTCCCTGCAGCGAGAAACCTCCGCACACGACCCTGCGAAGCGGGGAGCGCCAGGTCCTGCTGCAGTTCAAGGGTTAAGCCGCGGCTGAGAAAGCCGGGTCCCCGGCCCTGTGATTGCACCGGATAAAAAGAAAGCACGTGAACCCAATACAATAATGCAAGAGTTGCTAAATAACGTGCTCAATATTACATACTAGCCGTAGGAGCTTAAGAAGAAACCCCTCTAATAAAAAAATCGGCTCTGCAGTGATGTTTGGCGGGCTAGCGAGTGCTCGGTTCTGCTCGGGGGAGGCAGGAGATAGTGTCGCATGCAAACGCCCAGCCGGCGCTGAAGGAGGCATAGCATCGCTGAGCTGGGAGTTTGCACAGGAAGCAATCGCAAGGTCAGTGCCAAGGCGATACATCAAAAGTGTGATGTCACACACGTCTGTGCCACGGAGACCTGCGAGGGCAGCGCTGACCAGGTCATCCAAGGTCGGCGACAAATACCCTTCCGAAGGGACAGGTTTCTAGTGTTCTTACTCGTGCGTTTCACAAATAAATCCTGCCCGTTGGTCTCCACCGTAGGGGGCCCGACCCGCTGTGTCTCCCAGAATCTCCCAGGACAGGTTCTTTTCTGAAGATTCTAACTTTTGGTCATAGCCATTCGATTTTCTACCCCTCGCCTCCTCCAGTCCAGACCCGCGGCTAAATGACCTGCACAAAACTGATCCCCCTTAAAGCTGTCTTCTGCCCACTTATTTCACCTCACATTAAAACAAACAAATAAATAAAAAGCCCTAAACTAATTCGAAGCCTCTCCCACCGTCGCCTTGCTCTGGTTGACCAAGCTGTGGGTTTTTTAGGCGCCCACACACTTTGGTGTCACACAACCAGGCTCTGACCCGGGTTTGGAAGCTCGTTACATACCCGACCGTAGACGATTTCATCTCGAGTTCCATTTTCCTCATCTGAAAAACGGGGTTCCTACCTCGGAGGGCTGGGATGATGACTCCTTGTGACCAGTGGCCCCCAGGCGGTGCGTGGTGGCACGCTGTGAGTCACCAGTGTGCACTGCCGCCCCGCAGCCTTCAAAGTCGGTCCAGGATCTAATTCCGACTCCTCACAGGTGCAGGGGCGGGCTGGATAAAGGCCTGATGAACCAGGACAGGAGCGGGTGCGGGGAGCGCGCTGGGAGGCCAAGGCCTGGGCTTTTCCTATTTCCTGCCAGACGAGATTCGCAACCGAATCATCTAACTTCTGCTCCTCCTTGGGACTTGGAGTACTCTTCCACCGAGGTTTACGAGGTTTACGGTTCTCCCTTAGAGAAGGAACAAAGCCAGGGCGACGCGTGACAGGAGTTGCTCCATGAGCAGCGCTGCGCTCCACCGCTAGATGGCGACTATCCCGACACACGCCCTGCCCGGGAACCGGCTCGGGAAAGGCACGTGCGCGTCCGCGCACCCGCAGTGACCTTGCGCCCGGGCCTGTGCCATAATATTGGTTATGAATCTGGAGCTGCCTAGTTTGGCAAACGCTCGCTTTCCTAATTTTAAGTCTCTTTTAACATTTTTAGTGAACTGAACTCTAAGCAGCCTCCACGTGGAAGACGGTTCGCAGTACGGGGTGACTACGCCCCCGATCTTTCTGTAAAGCTGGTGGAAACGCTCACCCCCTGGGGAAAGCGTTAGAAAAAGCGGAGAGCAGCGGAGAGAAAATACAAAGGCACGCAGGCCCCTCTGCCTGCGTTAATCATTCATTCACTCGACAAGCAGGGATGGGGCGCGCAGCGCGGCCCCAGGCCCCCGGGTTCCGGTGCCACCAGGACTGACTTACAGGAAGCGCCTGCCATCCCATAAAGAAAAACCACCAGAGGGTTAGTGTTTATAATATGGCATTGAAATCAGATGAGGGGAAGCCGGGAGTTGTAAGGGAGAACTGGAGATCAATTCAAGATGTCCGCTCAAGATCAATCCTGCTTTCCAGGCCCCGGTGGATCGCCGCTTGGGCGTGCTGACGTTTGGTTGTCTGCGTCTGAGCCTTTGTGGGGAGAGCCCGGGGCGGGGAGGGAGAGAATGGGGGGCCACGGAACGCGGAAGGAGCGGTGGGTGCAGAGGCAAAGAGCGACTTGAGGAGAGAGGCCAAGAACAAGCAGTGTAAATTCTTTCCACAAAACCTGAGCCCTCCATCGCTGATGGAGAGATCAAGTTCATATTTTAAGGTAGAAAGAGTAAATGAGGCGAAAGGACCGTTAAACAAAATCGGAACACCTCAGCACTCCCAGTCCGTGTTCCCAGGAATTGTAGAATCAGGTGTGGAGGGTGCGAAAATGAGCCTTGACCGCTATGAACGTTTCCGTCAGCATTTCAGGGTACCGCCTGCTTCTCGACAGGTCTCACGCCACGTCCATCGGGCTCCCCCAGAGGCTGGCTCCGCCGGCTGACCTTGGCCTTCCTAACAGCAACGCCGTCGCTCCGCTAAACGCTAGATGCAGTAGGGTCTTCGTGGACTTCTCTCCCTGCCCTCGTGACGCAACGCGGGGCCACGCCGGTTTTCTCCAGGGGTACCCCCCACCCCCTCCCATCCTCCTCACCCCATCCCCCCCACTCCTCTCCCTGTCCAGGGCACCGTTCTCAGGGGTGGACAACTCTCCTAAATGGATAACTCAACAGGAGCTGAAACTCTGTGCTCCTCGAACACAGCACATCCCCGAATCTGGCCACCGTAGGCATTCCCAGACGCCTTTACCGCTCATCCCTGCCTCAATAACGGCGTCACCACCACTCATCTGTATTGTCAAAAACCGCGGGCTTCTCCTTCACGCCTCCTTCTCCGTCCTGCCTTCATCCGACCAGCGACCGCGCCTCTCACTCCACCTCCTCCACGTCCCTTGCCCGCACCCGCTGCTCCTCATGCTCCCTGCCCCGGATCCTGCCAAGACAACCCCAACAGCCCCCTACATGGTCTGCCTGGCTCTCTCCCGTCCAGCTTCCCTCCAGCCCGTCGGCTACACCGCAGTCTTCCACCCACTCAAATCGGATCGACCCCTCCCTGCTTCGATACCTTCAGAGGCATCCTGCAGTCCCCGAGATAGAGCCCCAACCCCTCGACCTGGCCCCCACTGCCCTCTCTGGGCTCCCGCCTCGCTGGCCAGTGAGTATTCCAAACGCCTCGGGCTCGTTCCAGTCCGGGTCCCCACTGTCCCGCCTGCCACTCCGCTCTCTTCCCACCCTCATCCCGCTGAGTCCCGCTCGTCCTTCAGGCCTCGAAGGTCACTCTCAGGAAGTCCTTCCTGATCCCTGTGCTAGGTTAGGTCACCCTTATGTCTTCTCGTGGCACCTCGGACCAGCCAGTCTGTGTGTGTGTGTATGTGTGTGTGGTGGGTGGTGGGTGGTGGGTGCACGCGCAAGCGCACGCGCATGCGCGTGACCTCTGCCCTTCCCTGTAGGATGGAAGCTGGGAAGGCGGGAACCTGGCAGTACGAAACACCTGATCTGCTTTGAATTCCTGAAAACTTTTGCCAAAGATCCCCACTTCGCCCCAGACAGGCGTCTGCCGCCACGTCTGGTGGATGGGGAGATAGGCCCGGTGACCGTTCATTGCCGCTGCAGGGGGCGGGACATGCCTCCCGGGACTCGTTCA
>NW_011889156.1:495863-507874 GCF_000151845.1 Pteropus vampyrus
CAAGACAACCCCAACAGCCCCCTACATGGTCTGCCTGGCTCTCTCCCGTCCAGCTTCCCTCCAGCCCGTCGGCTACACCGCAGTCTTCCACCCACACAAATCGGATCGAGCCCTCCCTGCTTCGATACCTTCAGAGGCATCCTGCAGTCCCCGAGAGAGAGCCCCAACCCCTCGACCTGGCCCCCACTGCCCTCTCTGGGCTCCCGCCTCGCTGGCCAGCGGGTATTCCAAACGCCTCGGGCTCGTTCTAGTCCGGGTCCCCACTGTCCCGCCTGCCACTCCACTCTCTTCCCGCCCTCATCCCACTGAGTCCCGCTCGTCCTTCAGGCCTCGAAGGTCACTCTCAGGAAGTCGTTCCTGATCCCTGTGCTAGGTTAGGTCACCCTTATGTCTTCTCGTGGCACCTCGGACCAGCCAGTCGTGTGTGTGTGTGTGTATGTGTGTGTGGTGGGTGGTGGGTGGTGGGTGCACGCGCACGCGCACGCGCACGCGCACGCGCGCGGCCTCTGCCCTTCCCTATAGGATGGAAGCTGGGAAGGCGGGAACCTGGCAGTACAAAACACCTGATCTGCTTTGAATTCCTGAAAACTTTTGCCAAAGATCCCCACTCCGCCCCAGACAGGCGTCTGCCGCCACGTCTGGTGGATGGGGAGATAGGCCCGGTGACCGTTCATTGCCGCTGCAGGGGGCGGGACATGCCTCCCGGGACTCGTTCATCCCAGGAGAGAGGGCGCAGTGGCCACTCACGGAACCCCAGAGCTGGGGGGAGGCACGGCTCCTTGGAACAAATAGTGGCGCTGGGCCTGGCAGCGTGCAAAAATGAGCCTTGACCGCTATGAACATTTCCATCAGCATTTTAGGGTACCGCCTTCCTGGCCTCGGAAGCTGCTTCCAGACACCCGCGGCTGTATTATGGGGAGAAATACTTTAGCTATCGATTAAAGTCCAGTGTGGCACCAGGTACAGCAAGCCGCATTTGTTTTCTTCTATTACAATGTGACCAACACAGCAAGGTTGTCCCCAGATTCAGCCCAGACCTCCAAACGGCACTGGCACCTCTGTAGCGGCACCTTGCAGGAGGTGACAGAGGCCGCAGCAGGGGCCGTCAGGGGCCTGGGACAGGGAGGAACGGGCCGAAAAGGCTCACGGAGGGGGTGGCACAGGCCGGTGTGCTTCAGCCCCGCCCATAAAGGAAGCTGCTGCTCCCCCCAGCCACAGTGGTCCAGGCCATGGAGCTCCCAGCAGAGTCAGTCTTGTACA
Source organism: Pteropus vampyrus (assembly GCF_000151845.1). Taxonomy (NCBI): domain Eukaryota; kingdom Metazoa; phylum Chordata; class Mammalia; order Chiroptera; family Pteropodidae; genus Pteropus; species Pteropus vampyrus. The sequence continues at coordinate 497,124 of NW_011889156.1, forward strand.
CTCGAGGTTCATCTCCTGAACTTGCCCAAAAATGTGTGAGCCAGCCAACAATCCAGCAGAGCAGGAGTCCCCAACCCCCAGGCCAAAAATCCAGCAGAGCAGGGGTCCCCAAACCCCAGGCCACGGACCAGTATGGGTCTGTGGCCTGTCAGGAACCGGGCCACACACAGGAAATGATCCACAGATGAACGAGCAAAGCTTCGTCTGTATCTGCAGCCGCTCCCCAGAGCCAGCATCACCGCCTCAGCCCCGCCTCAGGTCATCAGGCACTAGATGTTTATAGGAGCACCGGTCCTCGGTGTCACAAAGGTTGGGGACCACTGCTGTAGAGAGGTGGTATTCTGTATTAGCAGATGGTGGGGGAGGGACAAAAAGGGACCAGTGATACTCTGAGCATGGCCCCTCTGTACCTGAAGCCAGTCTGGGGAATCTGTGGTCACATTCAAATTAAGCATGTGTGTCACTAGGTTCATAGATGTTGTCTCAAATTCTTTGTTATTATTGTATTAGGTGCAGTCTACGTCTTGTCTCTCTAACTACGTTTGGTAAGAGATGGAGATACATCTGAGCAACCTGGCTACGGTTCAAGGAGCTCGGAGGGACGCTATGTGTGTGGCATGTTTGGGACAGTCTAGCACAGAGGGAAGCTGTACTCATAGGTCTCTGCACCTCTGAGGGTGTAAAACCTGGAAAACGCAAATGGGCTTTTTGCTTCCGCTTCTTGAATCCATAGGGCCGGAACCCCGATGTCTTCACGGTCTTGCTGAGTTTTAAGCACGGTCGCTTCTCCGTAACAGCTATTCTCTCCATTATGTACGCAGCTACTTCCCGCAGGAAATGGGAGCGGGAGGTGTGACGGGTGAGTGCGGGGTGCGCGCGTGGGCGAGCAGGTACGGCCCGCTCGTCTCCCTGACTCTGCTCCAATAACGAGAGGCAACTGCGTTAGGGTAGCCTACGATGTTCACTCTCCACACCGCTTCTCCACGCGACAGCGCAAGTCACCGATACCAGACTGTTTCCTCCCCAAAGACAAGTCGGATGAAATAAAACACGAAGCAGCGTCGTCTCAGACACGATCTTTTGTGTCAGCGTGCGTTCGAGACGGTTTCTGATGGTCAGGGAATTGCCCACTGAGGACTTGGTCGCCCGCCTTCTCCGGGAAGGGAACAGAAGCGGCGCCTGACGCTTTGCAGCACCGGCCCAGGCCTCCTGCAGCATCCGCAGCCACGATAATTACTCAAGTGCCCCAAACATGAAGTCTGGCCACTTATTACGGGGCTTCCATTGACTATCCCTCCGTCTGCTCCCTGGATAAAGCTTAAGCCCAAAGAGAAAAACCGTAAGGACATTTATACCCATTTACATATCTACACGCAAATCAGTGGTACCCTTCAAACGGGGGCTCCCATTAGTTCAAAGAATACGCCACGTGACACGTCGCTGGCTCTCGCCTCCATCCTTTCGTGCCGTCTGTGGTTTGCCGGCGGGAAGCCACTAGAGAGGACCTACCCAGGCAAGATCGACAACATGCAATTATCATCGTTAGCGTTGCCACATGGAAAATCGACTGATATGCGTGCGGAACTCCAGATTCGCCGGCACTTGACACGCAATTCACGGCTATGAGGAGAGGGTGCGGTGCGAGGCCGCCGCATGGGGGACGCCACGGAGGATGGGGCTTCCAGGTCGGCCGCACACGCACGGTGTAAGCGCTGAGCCCGTCTGCTCCGCCGTTCCGCCCCCGCTTCCCTGTGAGGCGATACCAGTCATCTTGGCTTCTTCCACGCTCTCTGGGGAGCAGAGGATCCGTCTCTAGCATCGTCACTTAACAAGCATGTAGGTATCGATCACCTACCGGGCACCCTCCTGGGGGAGGGGGGTGCAGTGCCACAGGCCCATCTCATGGGTGAAACTGCTTCACGTCTACTTTGGGGTTGTGGAACCCCCAAAGGGCCCGTGGGACGTGACAGGATATGAAACATCCTGGGATCAATGCCCATTCGTTTATTCCCCTTCCTCCCCACCCATTTATCCACCCGTCCATCCATCAACCCATCTGCACCCCGAGCATTGCGCTAGGCACCGTGGTTGCAAAATAAATTACAGCTCGGTCATCAGCGGGAGAGACAATAAATAGATAAATAATTATTCAAAAAAAAAATTGGTTTGTTGCTAGGACTAGAATCCACTCCAGTAGTCAAGAAGGCAAACATGCTAAAGCCAGCTGGGAAGTCAGCCTCAGAGGATGCCAGGCTTTAACCAGGGGGCAAGGAGCCTGCTTTGGATTAAGATGCTTTTCCTGGTTCCTTTTTAGCTGTCGCTCTTCTCTGATTTTCAGATATTTACTCCTTAACTCCGAGGAAGGCTCTATTTCCCTGTATTTTAACGTTTCCACTGGCCTCCGCTCAAGGTTATAGTATAGCAAGGTTATTTTTGAACCAAACCCAGTGAACTATTTTCCAGTTTAGAGATAATGCCAAAAGAATTCTTTTGCTCTTTAAGATAAAATCGCCCGAACCTAAAGCGACATTGACACCTAAAGATTTGAAACTGGTCTTTTTATCTGAAATCATTATTTCACTAAGGTCACATCTTTTTGTTTTAGTATTTCATCCATTTTTACATTCTGATTGCAAAGATGAGCAAGAAAAATCGAATTTAATTGACAGATACGAGGAAATGTGAAAGTTAAAGTCTCCGAATGCCACATACATAAGCTCATCTATGTGGTCAGGGCATAAGTGTCAATCCTCCTTAAATCCTTAAATACGATATGATCTGTTCAGCGTTTTCTATCTGAATGAGCGTTTTTTTTTTTAAATTAAAAAAAACAAAACTTTAGCAAAACCACTTGTTTTGAAATTTTCAGCCAGCATTTGTACTAACAGTTACTGAACTTTACAGGGAAATGCTATTTTAGCTTGAGAAAATGTAGGTGTTGTTACTGCTGTGGAACTTTAACCTGCTTTTCCGCCCTCCTGCAAAACATCAAACTTGGCTAGCTAAGCCTTCTGGCTCTTTCCAGAGGAAACAAGACATCGTAGCAAAACGTAAGGCTGTAACTTCTTATAACTGCTGTGAAAAAGTATATCTCATTTATAAGTAGAAAAATAGATATCTTATTTTTTTTAAAAAAAAAAGCACGTGGAGGAAAGACACTGCAAATCTGGCTTCTAGCTTGGGAAGGGTTTGGACACCACAGAGAATATGAAATATTATTCATCTTTGCTGCAACCCAGTGATTCACCTGTGATCATTTTCACTCCCATGATTATTGTTCCTCATTCAGGTAAGACAGGTCCTGCTGCCCAAGAGGTGACAGCTGAGACTCTCCCATACGGGTACCGGATCTGCCTCTAAGGGAAGTGAAAGCTGACAGGTCAACCTTACGCATAACCGTGACATTTGCCATCGGATGGGGAGCCAGGGGGTCCGGGGTCAGCCTGCCTCCGCCAGACTTGCCGTGGGGCTTAGGGACTTCACTCCGTCACCGAGCACCTCGGTTTGTTTGTCTCCCAACTGTGGAGAGGGAATTAATAACCTCTTGGCTCCCCCTGGCTCTCGCCTTGAAGGAGGAGCCTGTAACGAAGAGAGTTCAGCTCAATTCCAGAAGCGGCATGTTTCCAACACAAGACCACTTTCTAAATATAACTAGTTGTGCCTCTGCATTTGTTCTCATAAAAGCATGTCGAAGGCAAGATGAGTCTCCTGAAAACCAGTGATTCAAAGGTGTTGAGTTTGCCTCTTTGAAACTTGCTGTCTTCGACCAGTTAAGGCAGATACAGCCAGAACGTGGAATCATCTGTTATTTCGCTTTAAAGACTGGTTAGTGGAGTGGGAGCTACTTCTGAGCCATGGAGTCACACGTCACAGAATCTGAACTTCTAAAGGAAAATGGTAACGGTTTCCTGGTCTCTCCTGCCTCAGCGTGGGACCGGCGAGAACCTTTGCTGTCCGCGTTATTTCATTGTTGAGTTTTTAAGTTCTCTAAAATATTATTTTCCTTAAAATATTTTAGTGGGGTGGCCATGTGTCTTTTCATAATTTTTTCATTAATATTGCTCTGTGTCGGTCTCTCGCTGACTGTGCCTGAGCAACATATTCTTTTTTAAAGGGGTAGTGTGGTCTTAGCAGTCACACGCAGCCTTGTCTATCACAAACACAACGATCTCCTGATAGAAGTCGTCTTCTCAAGCAGGTGTCCCCAACCCCCGGGCCGTGGACCGGTACCGTCTGTGGCCTGTTAGGAACCGGACTGCACAGCAGGAGGTGAGGTGGGGACAGCAAGCCAGCGAAGCCTCATCTGCATCGGCAGCCGCTTCCCAGCACCAGCATCACCGCCCGGCCCCGCCTCAGATCGTCAGGTGTTAAGATGCTCATAGGTGCACCGGGCCCTGGCGCCACAAAGGTTGGGGGCTGCTGGGCTATAGTGACTTTTACTCTTTCCACACAGTAGTTTTCACTCTCATTCTTCTTTCGTCGGTGACCACCCCCTCCCCACCTCCCCAAGGGAAGAGACTCTGAGGAGGAGGCAGGCCTGGCACGTGTCAGGGTGATGGGAGGGCCCGCTTCTCTGAGCGAAGGCTCTGATTCCGGTTACCCGGGGAAAATGACCGACCGTGTGAGTTTATCCTCTGCCACAAACGTTAATCCTACGGATCTCTATGTTGTTACGAGCTTCTTTTTAAAACCGACTCAAACGAAAATAGAAATCGGAAGCCTTGGTGATGAGAAGAAAATGGAAAAGACCAAAGCTTTAGGAAAGTGAGCGTAAAATTTTATTCTAGATTTTTTAAATCAAAAGTATTGTTTTAATTGGATTAAAAGGATGTCGTTAGGCCTCCAGGGGTTTTGGTAGCCCACGTGTTTGAATCAGGAGTCAGAGCCAGGTTCGTGAGAAAACGTGGGTGTTCATTCCCTTTACGAGAAAGATGACAGCATCATAAACACAAAATCAGGGCTCAAAGTCTGCTTCTCTGCCCCCGATGCAGACTTCCGGGGCTGGACCCGGCAGGCCTCGCTCCTCCCGGGATACAAACCCCAGCATGGCACCTCCAAGCCTCCGACTTTTACGGCGAGAGACAAAGCGCGACAGACACAGAAGAGAGGCATTTTACCAAGTTCGTGAGCTGTGGCTTTTTCAGGCAGGAGTCACCTAGAAAAACAAAAACTATACAAGGTGAGAGTTAGCCAGGTGATGACGGGTCTGAAAACCCAAACGGTGACGCACCACAGAACGAGCAAGAGCAGACAGCTGCTCCCACCCCGAGGGCTGGAGTGACAGCGTGTGAAGTCGCCGGAGCGCAGGCCCTGTCCCACCTGTCGACGGCACAGGAAGGCGCTGCCGGTGGGAGCTGGAGCCGCGTGTGTGAGTTATGTGTGGTTTCGCAACAAATCACCCAAATGCTGTGGCTTAAAACCGCATGTACCGTGTCACAGTTCCTGTGGGCCGGGCGTCCGGGCTCAGCCCCGCGAGGCCATAATCTAAGTGGCCGGGGCTGCAATCACCCCAAGGCCCACCAGGAGACTGTTGGCAGGACTCAGCTCCTCCTGGCTGTCGGGCAGAGGTGGCCTCAGGTTCCCGCTCACAGCGGGGCATCTGGCCTCAGCAGAGCCAGCAGGGAAGAGGAAGCCTGAACAAGGCAGAAGCCACTGTCGATTCTTCCCAGATTCTCATTAGAATATGTCCAGCCTACACCCAAAGGGAAGGGGTCACACCTGAGCTGAAGACTGTGGGGCGTGGGGGGTGGTCCTCGGAGGCCACTGCAGAAGCCGACTGTCACCCAGGGGGACACAGAGGCTGCCAGGGCGGCAGAGGAAGCAGAGGGAGGGGAGGAATGACCCAGGCCCCCTCTTCTAGCTCCAGTGCTCTCCCAGGGACCCGCTGCCAGGAGAGGCGGGGACACGCAGGTCTCCGAGGGCGGCTGCCCCCCGACCGGCCCGGCGCCCCTTTCCGCACAAGAGAAATTTATTTAAAGAAAACTATTAATGGCAATCGCAGTTCTGGAACCAAAGGACGTTTTTGCTCTCTTGTGAGGTGTATTCCAGCCTTCCCACCCGAGGGCCCCCAAATCTCTCTCCCTCCCTCTCTCTCCTTCTCCCTCCCACCTCTTCCCCTCCTCTTCCGTCCCCCCTGTTCCCCGCCCCCCAGGCTCTGGCCCACATAGTGGAGCTTCCTTACTTGGTTGGGAGCAGAAAAATCCGATATAGCCCCCTATAGCCCCGAGGGGGTATTGTTGGCTGAATATGACTTAATTGTGACCCTCCACTGCATCTGATCATAAGACAACTCTTGAGATACCTGTTTAACACCTCCCAGAGAAGCCAGGTGGCCTGTGAGTCCATTGAGAAGTCTCTCACTTGAAAATGTGGCAGGATTTCTGCGACGAACCGATATTCTGATTTCGATTTATTCTTCTTCTCTACATATAAGCGAGCGCATATACCGTCTAGAGAGGCAGTGAGCGTGACTGGCTGGTACTAAGAGACACCCGCTACCCGGTCGTATTTAGCAGCCTTTTGTCCCTCCTGCTGGAGGACCTTGCTACATCCCCACCAGGACGCGGTGCTCCTGTCCACTCCCCTCGATCCTGGGCAGGTGTTTGTGGATGACTTCATCAGCGGAGCACGGCGAGACGGACACTATATGGCATCTGAGGTTAGATCATAAAATGTCGCACCTCGTACCCTGTGCATTCGCCCGGGGACTGCAGCCGCCACGCCGTGAGGGAGCCCAGGCAGCTACCGGGGACCGGGACTCCGGCCCCGGACCCCAACTTTGCCGGGGCAGCCACCCAAGCCGGCTAGTTATGTGAGCGAGCTGCCCGAGGCGAGGTGCGTTCTCAGCCCCTCTGAGCTCCGCCCACCGACGCCACTTGGAACAGAGACAAACCTCCCTCCGAGCCCCGCCCACGTGACACGTGTGAGCGAAATAAACGGTGGCTGCTGCCGTGGAGCCTTGAGGTGGGAGGTGGCTTGTCACACAAGAGCAGGAAACTGAGGCATACCTTTGGGGACCCCCAGGCGGGGGCGGAGCACACGCATTGGGGATGCGTTTGGCCAGGAGAGGGGTCCGACTTGGAGTGGCCTAGGAAACGAGGTGCAGCGCGCACAGCAGGGACACGGGGGTGCAGATGCGGTCGGAGGCTCAGCTCCGTGGGGGCCATCGCCTCTGAAATGCCCTCGTCCTCCCCCTCGTGCATGTGGCCTTAGTGTCACAGGCTCAGTGTCCACGTAGGAGGCCCGTGGGGCCGCTGGCCTCCTGAAACCCCCCCACCCCACATCTCTGGGGCTCCGGGTCCCCGGTGCTCCCCCGGAAGGGGGGTGCACAGCCGCGAGCGTGTGCCTGTGGGCCCCTGCAGCAGCGCGGGACACGGGAAGGGCTGGGTGGGCTCGGGCAGCCTGACAGGGCCTCCGTCTCAGACTGTGCCAGGGGACCTCGCAGAGAGGAGCCACGCGGTCAGGGTACCAGTCAGGAAAAAGTACAGCTTAGATTTCCTTGTCACGAATTTAACACTTTCGAAAACTGGCAAAGCCCCACATCCATACGACTAACTCAGGTTCCCTCCCGTTCAGATGTCCCTTCGCGGACATCTCCCCAGTTTCTCTCCGCTGCTCTGTCCCGCACTGCAGTTTACAATGACAGCACCGCCACAAACTACGAACCGACCGCGCCCGGTCACCCGCGTGCTAATTCCCCCAGCACCGCCTACGTCTGCGGACGTGGGCCGCGTCTCGTGCACCTACCTCCTCCAGCCTGTGTCCTTGTGCCAGGACGGAAGCTGAGGGCAAGGGGACGTTTGGGAGGGAAGTATCTGCATGTCACTGACCACGGTCCTGCCCAGTGTGCGCAGGGCCCATGCACAGGGCTGCTCTGAGCTCCGGTCGTGGCCCTGACCTGTCACAGACAGGAGCAGGTGCACCGGCCAGTCACTAAAGTGGATGCACCCCAAAACTAAAGCGGCTCATTCCCCTCTGGTTTTCAGCTGCACAGCCGCAGCTCGGGCTCATCCATGGTTATGAGCCGAAGCAGATGCCAACAGCATCATTTACTGAGCTTCCTCCGCCTCATGCTGGCAGCTAGCGGAAGACCCCAGTGCCTCCGTGTTTCGAAGCGTCTTCAAGTTCCGAAGGAACCCTCTCCTTCTAAGCTAGAGTGCACAGCCCCGAGTCCCCGTGCGCCATCCGTCACGCCGCCTCGCCCCGGGCCTCCTGCCCTGCGGGGTCCCTGTCTTTCAGGAAGGGTTTCCGGGCCCAGCGCGCTTCACGTCGGAACACAGAAGCCGCGGGCCACCCCGTTAAAATGACTTTACGCACCGCCGGAGCAAAAGACCACCCCTCGCACTCTCTCTAGAGCTGGCCATCTTCCCTCCGCGGGACACAGAGCGTGTGACCGAGACAGCGCGACACCGCCGAGCGTCTGCCGACTCCAGGAGCTTACGCAGGCTTCTCCGCCTCGGCTCCTTCCCGAAACCGGACAACCAGAGTAGCTGCTGCCACGAGAGGTTTCAGTGGAGTCGTCGCACACCCCGCCCTAAGCGTGAGCGCGACGTGACTGGCACCGACGTCTCCGCGACGTTTCTCTTTCGTTCGTGAACCTATTTCCTTCCTTTCGCGTTCCTCTTCCGGCTCAGGTTAATATAATGACTCCAACTCAGAAATTAAATACCAATGTCAGGGCCGGTGCTCGGAGAAAATAGAATATTGTTAACTTGACAGATTTCCCCCATTTAAGAGTTAACACAGTGCACGGGTGGGAAAACTTGACGTAGCAAACACATCGATTTTCTCTAAAGTCATCTAGAAATGCAACGAAATTTTACCAAAATCCCAACAAAGATTCTCATGGAAAAAAAGAGTTAACTCGGACGTCTTTTACGATCAGAAAACGTCTAAATATTTTATGCTTCTTTTACCCCTACTGTGTTACTATTAACTCATTCGTCCTAAGTCTATACGCTTTTAATTCAACGCTTCAGGTTCCCCAGCACCTCCTTTTCTTAGCAGCCCTGAGCTCAGTGCCCACAGTGCAAAGGCCTGAACCCAGGAAAGACTCAGCCATCACTGGCTGAGCGAAGGACTGGGCAAATGGAAACAACGACCAAAGCGAAAACCAGCATCCGTGTGTCTGTGTGTAATTTCTGTCACGTGAATCCTGACATCGGGTCACATGAAGCATAGTTTTTAAGTCCCATTTGATATGGAACTTCGAGGCAGTGATGACCAGCCGCCGAAGCTCACGCAGTTGACGTAGGAGTCAGTTTGGTACACGGAAATGTTTTAAACTGGAAAATCAGAACGTATAAGCACACTCTTAAAATCAGAACGCTCCTTTGCATTTTCCATTTAAAGACACTGAGACCTCGAGAAAGTACACGACTTGCCCGAGGCGCACGGCTGGGCAAGGTCGCGAAGCCAGGCTCCTGGCAGCCCATAACCTATAAAGCGTCTCTCCACCCCAAGCCCATCTGCTGGTTCTGGGCATGGCATCTGTATGAGATCAGCTCCTCAGAGCATATCAACTGTGAGCCAACTGGATGTAAATACAAAGAGAGCAGAAAACTCTGTTTTCCAGGCAGCTGGAAAGTTTCATGTGGAATTTATTTTTAGCATTTTGTGTGCGTCCGGGAGCAAACCACAGCGGCAAAGGCACAGGGAGCACCTGCTGGACACGCTGACAGGGACGAGCGAGTAGCACCAGGGGAGGCTGTTCGAGCTCGTCCGTGGAGAATCGAGGAACGCTGGGACACGTCCCCGTCCCTAGGGAAGCCATCGTTAGAGTCGAATGACCAGGACTCGCCTCACTCGGGTGGAGAGTGGCTGGTGAGACGATCCATCTAAGAACGAAGCTCCGGGACCTCGGGCCCCGTCTGGTCGTGTTTCCAGGGTACTCACCAGTCTTTACCGTCCAGGTGAGAGATGGCTCAGGGTGCCGCGCTGGCGGGGATCCCCGCTGGGAGGAGCCTCACTGGCGACCAGACTGGCCCGCAGCTCCTGGGAAACCCAGCGTTCAAACGAGCTGCGTGCGCGGCCCCTTTCCCACGCCGACCTCTTCCAGCCGTTCGTGGGCGAGAACCCGAGCCAGCTCGGGAGGCGCCAGTTCCTGAGTTTCTGTCCGGTTCTGGAACACTGCCAGCACCAGCTCGGGGTGACGCAGGGTCGCAGGGGTTCGTCTGGGGCAAGACTCTGGCTTTCTAAGCTGCACATCTAAGAGCCACCCCCACGACACCGTTCTCTACTCCCCGGTGACCGGGCGGGCGGCTCTCGCCCTCGTGCACGTGCACTCAGTGCGACGAGGACGGCGTGGCTCACACAGAGTCACTCAGTAAATACTGAATCGATCGCGTCGCACGGCTGGAAAGACCAAGCCACACAGACATGGAATGCTGCCGTCGGACCAGCTCCCTCCACGGAAGGGAACGCCGCGTCCGCGTGACTGTGGACCAGCACCCCGAAATCACATGAGACGGTCTGTTCTCCGACCCCGAACTGAGGAAGACCGGAGGGAGCTATGCGACTCATTTCTACTTTCTGTTCCTAACAAATTTTATGAAGCATCGTAAATTCTCAGAATTAGAAGAAATTCTAAAAAGAAACACTCATCATGGGTTGGCTTCTCCTTCTCCATAAACGTCCAGCCACAACGTATCACAGTGAGATGAGTCAGTCGCCAATTCAAATTTCTAGGCAACGATGCCCTCGCTGGAGGCCAGGCCCAGGTCCAGACCGGAGGTGGCCCTGGGCGAGGACGC
>NW_011889156.1:510424-511678 GCF_000151845.1 Pteropus vampyrus
ATCTAAGAGCCACCCCCACGACACCGTTCTCTACTCCCCGGTGACCGGGCGGGCGGCTCTCGCCCTCGTGCACGTGCACTCAGTGCGACGAGGACAGCGTGGCTCACACAGAGTCACTCAGTAAATACTGAATCGATCGCGTCGCACGGCTGGAAAGACCAAGCCGCACAGACATGGAATGCTGCCGTCGGACCAGCTCCCTGCACGGAAGGGAACGCCGCGTCCGCGTGACTGTGGAACAGCACCCCGAAATCACATGAGACGGTCTGTTCTCCAACCCCGAACTGAGGAAGACCGGAGGGAGCTATGCGACTCATTTCTACTTTCTGTTCCGAACAAATTTTACGAAGCATCGTAAATTCTCAGAATTAGAAGAAATTCGAAAAAGAAACACTCATCATGGGTTGGCTTCTCCTTCTCCATAAACGTCCAGCCACAACGTACCACAGTGAGATGAGTCAGTCGCCAATTCAAATTTCTAGGCAACGATGCCCTCGCTGGAGGCCAGGCCCAGGTCCAGACCGGAGGTGGCCCTGGGCGAGGACGCCCGGGGCAGTCAGGGCAGGAGCCCGCTCCTGCGGCCACGTGTCCTTGACGGTGGCCAGGACTCCGAAGAGCCAGCGTTCACGGCGGCGGGCAGCCAGGCTAGCGGCCACACGCGAGCCTTCAGCAGAGGCTCTGCGTCCATGGGAATGATGGAAGTACACACGAGGTGGTCTTCAGAGGAGCCTGGTGTTAACTCAGAATATCTGCAGTCTGCGTTAGAAAGGAAGCCGTGGCAGCCAGCAGCCCCCGGCCCCGCACACGGCCGAGCGGGACGTGGCCTCCGGATAATCTCACCATAAACGTGATGAGACTGCATTTCTAGTTACAACTGCTCTCTGCAAAAAATAAAAGCCTCCTTTTAAACTGATTTTTACTTTTTTTAATCCGAAATAGATCCTAGAAAACTACATAAAACAACTGAGGAGAGAATTTTTTAACAATTGTTTAAATATCTCCGGATCCATTCCAAGTGAACAAATAAGATGTGCTGATGCGGGCGCAGCCGTGTGACATGAGGGGCAACTGCTGCCAGCCTTAGCATCACTGCACCGGGTAGGAAGACGGGTCCCGGTTAACTAAATTTAGACACGCAGAGAGAGACAGAAAGCAAAATAGCCACACGAACCAAGAGGGCGAAGACAGCCCGCGGGAAGATGCGGGCACCGTGCATCTCCCTCCCGAATGTCCTCCAGATATAGAGAACGTGAA
>NW_011889156.1:511728-513173 GCF_000151845.1 Pteropus vampyrus
TTTAGACACGCGGAGAGAGACAGAAAGCGAAACAGCCACACGAACCAAGAGGGCGAAGACAGCCCGCGGGAAGATGCGGGCACCGTGCATCTCCCTCCCGAATGTCCTCCAGATATAGAGAACGTGAATGGTCCAGAAAAAGACTGTGCTAGAAAAAACAAGCAAGCAGAAATAAACCAGAACGTTCCCGAAAGTCTATGCACTTGCTCATGTTGTCACCATCGCTGCCTTAGAGAGAGAAGCCCGCGGGAGCGATCTCTCTCTCTCTTGAAACGCATCGCAGTTCATTTCCTCTTCGCCAGGACTTACAAAAACAGAGACGTATTTTCACGTAACTGTGGGCAACGTGACGCAGCTGCAAAGGCGTGTGGGCCGCGGTCGTAAACTGGGTTCGGGGCCAGATGAACAACTTAACCTTTCCGAGATTCGGCGTCCACATCTGTAAGCAGGGACCAATGACCCCTGCATGATGGAGATATCTTGACGATTCAAGGTCCCAAAGGCTGGGAAAGCGGTCAGTAAACGTGAAGTTACCGTGTACCGAACGCCTTGGTTGTCACGAAGCCTGTAGCATCGCTCCCTAGCCATTGCCTTTCCAGACAGCATCCCGCCCAGACTTAAAACTGTTCCCCAAACTCGTGCCTGTAGGCGTGTACTGCGCTCCCTCCGTCCCCCTCGCCCGTTTGCGCCCGGGCCCAGAAGCCCGTAAAGGTGGATTCCGTTCTCATTCCGATGCAGAACTTCTTGGTTCCTACTCGCAATCCTCCCGGAGTTCCGACCCGTCCGACGGAGCACCTGCTCCTTAGCCACGCCGCCTTCCCGACCTTATCCTGCCGCTGACGCACGTGATCGTCCGGTCTCATCCTCACGCATTCTCTCTGTCCCTGATGCGCCAGTTTCCCAAGTTGCCAGTTTCCCAAGCACGCAGTGCACCCCAACACCTCCACACCCGAGGTCTGTCACCCACCTGTCTTCCTGCTACGTGGGAAGCTAACGGAGGCTGCTGTCACTCCACCACCCAGGGGTGACGTGGCGCCTGGTCCACAACCAACGACCTGGAACAACAGGTGTTATGCCATTTTGAAAACATCCCCCTAGTATATGAATTTCTACTGTGTGACTGGTCCGATAACAGCTGTGTGACTTAGGTCCGTAGCCCAGGATTGTGGTATTGCACATAGTTCGGAACACGAGCCTCGGTGAAGCTAAGCCTGGTCTTCCCCGGCTGAGTTTTGAAGGGAGAGGGCTTGACTGGCATGAGCAACCTTGCGCCTCACGAAGCCGGGTTCCAGGTGGCCAACCGGACTTTCGTCCTCTTCGAGGCAACGTCAAAGTGAGTTTTTCTGGGATATAAGTCAAATAGTAAACAGTTACCACATAGAACAGACTCGGCACTGCCGCCTAAGGACGTAGAACCTCTTACTGTGACCCTTTGCTCACTTTCA
>NW_011889156.1:513558-516626 GCF_000151845.1 Pteropus vampyrus
GGTTCCTACTCGCAATCCTCCCGGAGTTCCGACCCGTCCGACGGAGCACCTGCTCCTTAGCCACGCCGCCTTCCCGACCTTTTCCTGCCGCTGACGCACGTGATCGTCCGGTCTCATCCTCACGCATTCTCTCTGACCTGATGCGCTTTTCGTATCCAAGTTACCAGTTTCCCAAGCACGCAGTGCACCCCAACACCTCCGCACCCGAGGTCTGTGACCCACCTGTCTTCCTGCTACGTGGGAAGCTAACGGAGGCTGCTGTCACTCCACCACCCAGGGGTGACGTGGCGCCTGGTCCACAACCAACGATCTGGAACAACAGGTGTTATGCCATTTTGAAAACATCCCCCTAGTATATGAATTTCTACTGTGTGACTGGTCGGATAACAGCTGTGTGACTCAGGTCCGTAGCCCAGGATTGTGCTATTGCACGCAGTTCGGAACACGAGCCTCGGGTAAGCTAAGCCTGGTCTTCCCCGGCTGAGTTTTGAAGGGAGAGGGCTTGACTGGCATGAGCAAGCTTGCGCCTCACGAAGCCGGGTTCCAGGTGGCCAGCCGGACTTTCGTCCTCTTCGAGGCAACGTCAAAGTGAGTTTTTCTGGGACATAAGTCAAATAGTAAACAGTTACCACATAGAACAGACTCGGCACTGCCGCCTAAGGACGTAGAACCTCTTACTGTGACCCTTTGCTCACTTTCAGAAAGAAACAACAGTGACCCGGGCAGAAACAGGCCTCTCGTCAGAACCCGTGCCTTCGATCGGTGGGACGGTAACGACGGTCCCTTACGCCGACAGAAGGGAAAGTGTATCCTTCCTCCACTTCCTCCCCGACCTCTGACTGTTACAATCTTCTTAACAGATGAAACGCTTTGATTTATTGATTCAGTGAAAGCCACACGCTCTGAACGAAGACAAGAAAAGGGCTTTAGTTACCCCTGGGGAAGCACCTTGGCCGCGCTGTGGACTCGGCGGGCGGGCTTTCCGCGGGGGCGACGGACGCCTCCCATGGGCTTCCGAGTCCACTCGACAGTGACCACGGCCAGGCTGGCGGTACGGCGCACCTGCAGAGAGCAGGTACCTACTCAGTACCTACTCGGCGAGACGAGGCTCCCAGCCAGGTCTGAGTCCCCGGCCCCACCCTTCGAAATGCAGCCGAGCAATCTGAATCTCCGCCTGAAGTTTTTACAGTCGCCACACCGAATGGGACCCGGGGACAACCGAACCTTGGAAAGGGAGGAGCACAAACGTCCCGCTTCGCCAGATCTCGGTTCTTCTCTCTCGAAAAAAGCCCCTCGCAGCCCGCACGGCGCATCTAGACAGGCGCGTTTCCTCTCTTAATTTATTTCCTCCGCGCTGATTGACTCTTTTTCAAAATGAACAGAGTCACCCCCCCTGACCCACATTACAGGCTCGTTCTCACCGGCGGAGCATCCCACAGCGCTGAGCCAGAGCCTCGTGCTGCGATGCACCAGGATTTTTATCTGATACAGACCACTGCATGTGTGAAGCGCCATTTCTATAGAATCATCTCTGGCGGAGCCTCGCAGCTTCGGCGAGACGAATTACAGCCAGGAGGCTGGAGAGGAGCAGTCTCTTCGGGGAGCGAATAAATCAAGACACTGAGAAGTGAAGCGGCTTGATTAAATCGACCCATTCAATAAATAATGAGCGCCGAATAGGTACTTAACGGTACGGGAGTTACAAGGACACATCCCTTCCCGCACGAGCTGGCGCTGATGCAGGAAGGTGGCAAGACCGGCCTGCGTGGGGAACAGGACAAGGAAAGCAGTGCTCAGAGTCTGAATCCGGGCAGAGAATGAAAGAGAAGTTAGACAGGAGGAGACCCGGATGCTGCACGTGGCGAAGGGAGAGATCTGAATGCCTCTGCGATCCCATAATTCCACGGCGGGGACTGGTCACAACAGGCCAGGTCCCGTGGGTAGAGCCTGAGACGAAGTACCAGCATTCCTGGTCCTAGATTTGACGCCTGTCTGTCCCACCACACACATTCGGACCTGATTCCAGTCAGTCAAGTTCACACTTCGTAACTGGACTCTGGGAAGCGGGTTATGAGGTGCGCCCTCAAGCGTCCGGGAAGCAGACATGGGACCCGGGAGCCCCGCCTGTCTGGACGACGTGTGTCCTTTCCCTATGCTGAAGGCGGCATGCTGCCCGGTGCTACCGGACACCCCGGTTTTCCAGGATGAGCTGTAAGTGCAAACTTTTTGGGAAATCTTATGATTTTAAGTATTAACGGCTATTTTGTGACTTTCTGACCTCTGCTTTGGGTAGTTCTTGGCATTTTAGGGTGACATACGTTAACAGGGATCTCAGCGAACACGTGATCTCTCAAGCTGAAAATCATTACGCAGATATGAGCTTACTGGCAAGTGAGTACAAAGGGACCATCCACCTGAGTCGGCCGCCCTCGAGTGTCCCGGGGGGTTTCGGTGGCGCAGCTACTACTGAGCTTAGGAGTATTCTAAATAATGTCCTGCCCGGCCAACAGCTACAGTGTGTTATACTGGACAAAACCACCTACTACGTGAATGACCTCACGTTAGAGACATTCCCCTCCCTAAACTCAGGCACCCACCAAGTCACATTACATTAATAACAACAGAGGGGTGTGCCCCCAACCCCGGGGGATAAGATACTCATGGGAGAAACATGAGCTTGAAATAGTCCGTGTAGAACCTGGCAAGACACTTGGAGAACGCTCATCACTGGGCTGCAACGGCCGACGCACTTGACTGGAGCTCCCTGCAACGAGCAGTTCCTCCCCACGTCTGTGCACCACGGCACTGGCTCCTGGCAATCGAGGGCCGATCAAGGACCAGTCCCGACGGCGACACGCTATCTGTCCCAGGGGACCACCTTCCCAGAAAAGCATCTCTGACGTGAGCCGGGAGGATGCCTGCGACCGGCCCGCCGTGAACGGCCATCTGGAGAGCAGCCTGCTCCTGCCCACTGTCTTGTGGACCCGGGAGCTGACCGCCCCACCGCTGGCCGCTGAGCGGGAAGGCCCGCAGGTCCTGCTGATGTCAGGGGAAGGGAGGCTGGGGTC
>NW_011889156.1:516676-517353 GCF_000151845.1 Pteropus vampyrus
CTCCCTGCAACGAGCAGTTCCTCCCCACGTCTGTGCACCACGGCACTGGCTCCTGGCAATCGAGGGCCGATCAAGGACCAGTCCCGACGGCGACATGCTATCTGTCCCGGGGGACCACCTTCCCAGAAAAGCATCTCTGACGTGAGCCGGGAGGATGCCTGCGACCGGCCCGCCGTGAACGGCCGTCTGGAGAGCAGCCTGCTCCTGCCCACCGTCTTGTGGACCCGGGAGCTGACCGCCCCACCGCTGGCCGCTGAGCGGGAAGGCCCGCAGGTCCTGCTGATGTCAGGGGAAGGGAGGCTGGGGTCAGAGAGTGACTGAACCCGAGCGCCGTAAGAGCGCAGGAGGTGCCGGCCACCTCGTTTTGTCCCTTTGCTCTGGGAGGGCCCAGTCCTGCCGTGTCATTTATGGGCCTGGGGAGAGTCATAAAACCACGGGGAAGAGAAAACAGACTAATCCAGCCATCACAGGACGTGAAGGAAGGCTTACAGATCGTTACCTTTTATTTTCGTAGGATTATGAAAACCTAAAAGAAGGTTACAAGAAAACAACGATGATCGATTTTAAAGACTGCGCTGTCTTCTTCATATGATTTTTTACTTGTAGAGAAAACAGCTCTATCGCTCAAGCCTTTTGGACTAAACTTTTTGTCTTCGATGTTTTCACGGCTTTGGCGG
>NW_011889156.1:517403-520387 GCF_000151845.1 Pteropus vampyrus
CTCGTTTTGTCCCTTTGCTCTGGGAGGGCCCAGTCCTGCCGTGTCATTTATGGGCCTGGGGAGAGTCATAAAACCACGGGGAAGAGAAAACAGACGAATCCAGCTATTACAGGAAGTGAAGGAAGGCTTACAGATCGTTACCTTTTATTTTCGTAGGATTATTAAAACCTAAAAGAAGGTTACAAGAAAACAACGATGATCGATTTTAAAGACTGCGCTGTCTCCTTCATATGATTTTTTACTTGTAGAGAAAACAGCTCTATCGCTCAAGCCTTTTGGACTAAACTTTTTGTCTTCGATGTTTTCACGGCTTTGGCGGTGTAATCACAACAGTCGAACATCCACACTTTTTGATATGAAGGGTCTGGAAGAAGGATATTAATTTCATTGACTTAAAAAATACAAGCAAAAGATGAAACACTGGTAACTTCAGCATCTCGAGGCTACGGAGTTATTCCAAGTGTTCTGCACGCACACATCCCCACCGTCCAGGAAGCACAGGTGGGTAGGAGGGAAGCAGGGGTGTCACTGGCTGCAGCCACCGCGCAGGAAGCCAGAGGACAAACACCAGACCACGTCCGAGAGAGGATGCCCACAGCCCGCAAATAAGAAACGGAGAAGCAAGGGCCTGGGCTGGCTCGGGGACGCCAGAGGATCGGACGAGGGGTCGGAGACACGAGAAGGACGGCGACGAGGTCCTGCGAATCAGACGAGCGAGAACACAGGGGACAGCTGGGCAGCGCCTGGGACCACTGATTATCGCTCTTGGCAGCAAGCCCCATGCGGTGGCGTCTTGGAAAGGAAACGAGATGGAAGGGACACCGTTGCAATGCTCTCGTCCCTCTCCCGGCCTGCAGCGTGCCCCTCTTCCAGAAAAGCCAGCTCCGACTCATTCTCGGCAGGGCGCTCTTCTTATAAGCTCACTTGCATTTGGCCTGAATATTTATCCTTTGCGTCCTCGACGTGACTACATCCACTATGCGTCACCTGAATTTTTGCCCAGTTCCAAGTTTATCTGAGTGTGAGTCAGCGATCAAACACAGATATTGTAGACAGACTCCGGCTTTTTCCACATTGTCTTATCTTTATCCGGAGATAAACGTTTGTAAAAACCGCTATTCTAAATAAAAGCATAGTGAAATTAAAAGCTAAATAAAAGCACATTATGTTTTTCATTTCTAAAAAGTATTTTATCTCATTCTATTGTTTTATGTCCTTCACGCTTTTAAAATTTATGATTGTCTTTCCAAGTATCAGAACTGTCTCGTGTCGGCTAAGTGCTTGTCACACTGTGAGGGCCGCGGCAGCGCCCGAAGGTCATCTGCTTGTCCCCGTGTTCCTGCCGTGCGTGGGGGCCGACCCCCACCGCGACCCACCCAGGCCCGGACGTGCGCTCTGTCTCCTCTGTCCGTGGGTGCAATAAATCACATTTCGCACGCGAAGAAAGATGAGACTTTCAAGTTCGCCAGCCAGAATTCAAGTGTGAAGATTCTGAAGTAAGAAAAAAAAAAAAACCCACGCCCCAAACTTTGACTATTCCTCTTGATTTCATAATAGCTGAAAATTAAGCAATAACTTCTAAATAGCACATTGGTAAAAGAAGAAATCACACTGAAGATTAGAAAATATTTTGAACCAAATGATAAAAACAATCACTACATGACAAAACTTGTAGGATAGAACTAAAGCCTTGTTTTTCTATATTGTCTTATAAAGGAAAACTTATGGTTTAATATCGGAAAAGACGAGAGGCTAATAATGATAAACAATTTAGTGATCTATCACACGAATTAGACTCAAAGAATAAGGAAGGGAGTAATAAAGATAGGAAACAACTTAAGACGAAAAGAAACACACTAAGAGGACCAGCAAGCCAAAGCTCGGTTCTGTAGAAAGAATAATAAAATCTAATAAATCCCAGGCAAAAGACAGATACGATAATAAAAAAGACGCAAATAACTAATATCAAGGCAAAACAACATATATTACAGAAATTAAAATAATCGTAAGAGGATATAATGAACCACCTTATTCTACGTGTTTGGCAATTTAGTCGAACTGGACACATTCTTAGAAAACCAATCTATCAAGACGCGAAAGGAAAATCAATTCATAGCTAAAACAAAAACGCAGATGACTTCACTAGTGAATTCTTTCAAACATCGAAAGGAAAAGTAACACCTATTACAGAAATGCTCCCCAAGAACAGAGAGAGGGCACTCGCCCCATCTCCCACTGAGTCCAGCCTAACCACGACACCAAGGTCCACACCCGTGATACGGAGAGTGCGCCGACAAGTCCCAGAGCCACCGTCCGACCTAACGGCGAAATGCTGAAAGCTTTCCCCCAGGGACCAAGCGGGAGACGGAGATGTCCGCTGTCACTGCCTCTATTCACCGTGTAAAAACCTTCACGATTCACAGGTGGCAGAAAACCCAAAAAGATCTCTAGATAAGGTACTGAAATTGATAAATGAATTTAGCGAAGGTCTTAAATTCAATACCAAAAAATTGTTTTTCGTAAACTAACAATAAACAGAAAATGAAATTTATGAAACATCATTTACGTTAACATTCAAAAGTATCAAAGAGTCATAAGTGTAAAGAAAGATATGCAAGATCTTTACGCAGAAACTACAAGACCTGATCGGGAGAAATTAAATGGGAAGTGACACACATGGAGGACAATACTTGGTATGCAAGGTGGGCCTCCTGAGGGGCTGGCGACCGAGCCAGGTGACAGTTACCCAGGTGCAGTTGCTCGTGACAGTTCAAGCTACAAATCTATGATTTTTGCACTACTGTTTGTATGTTGCACTTACATAAAGTTTACAAAAAGCAAACTGATACAATAAATAAGAGCTGTTTTACATGATTAATACAATAGTTGTCAAATCATGTATTTGTATTTTTCCCTTGTGACGGTCTGAGTTCAAGTTTGGCGTATTTCTGCTGTTCGATGTGTTTCAGAGAACACAACTACAG